>NW_016159407.1:72227-87227 GCF_001687245.7 Rhagoletis zephyria | reverse complement strand
AAAAAAATAGTCAAAAGTGCTAAAAAATGTTGTTGTGATTTTTTTTTGAGCAGTACTAGTACGGATTTTTATATGCGCCTCCGTATTTGGTCTCAGTTGAACTTTTATAAGTATGAGTTGTCACTTTAAACCATAGCTGGGCAAAACGCTACTCGCGAGTAGCGTCTGCGTCGCAGCGCTTATACGTATACAGAAACGACGCAGCGAATTTCAATTCAGTCTGCTTTCAGATTTCATGAGAGTAACATTATGCTTCGCCGTTGAATATTTTTATTCGTAATTTTAGCGCGTGGTTGCCACCTATATATGTAACAATGCCCAAAATGTCTGAGTATGAGTGCCAATTACAGTTTTTGGTTTTAAAAAAAGCTAATAATGCCCAATGCTTGTTGTGTGGTAATACGACCATTAACCATAAACAAATGAAAAAAACGCTCCACTCAGTGCAATTATAGAAAAGTGCTTCTCAGCGCGACGCACTAGGGCACACATTGCATACTTTATTTTATATTTTTTTTATCAAAAGAAATCGATAGAGAAATGTAAATGCTGGTTTATGCCCAAAAATACTTAATGAATAATATTTATAAGTTATACTCTATTTTTAAGACTAAATACCTACTTATATGAAACAAGTAATTTTTAGCAAAAAAAAAACCGACTTCAACTCTCATATAAAAAAAAATATATATATATATCTCACGATCCACTGATCGGATCTTAACCAGATTAGTATGGGACCACCTCTGAGACACTACCTTTCCGATGCAAATCGGTTGACGTGGTCCAAACTTATGCGGTAACATACATAAAAAAAAAAAAAAAAGATTCCGACGAACTGATAACCTCCTCCATTTTTGGAAGTCGGTTAAAAAATAAGACCTAAACACCGTAACCATCTGGCCGGTCAGCATATAAAAGAATTGGTTCTAATAAAACGGAGCCCAGGTATTATACAAATGAGTTTTCCTAATTTAAGTTTTTTTAAATTATACAAGTACTAAATTTTTCTTATGCAAAAGGTTGTATAAACTAATAGTATTAGTTACTAAAAACTTCCAAGGTTCATTATTACACTATAGGTATAAGCAAAATAGGCCAAAATACCCATGCACGAAAAATACCACTTTTAGTACATTTATAAAAAATGCGGCAACCATAACTGAGCGCGACGCACTAATACCATGACAAAATGAGACCGTGTTGGTGTGCCCAGCTATGCTTTAAACGAATGTCTTTTTTTTGTTTGTTTTGTAGTATTATAAATGTATGTTTATAGCAAATGTTTAGGCGTGACTGCTCACACCGGGCGCCTAAATGCATGCTATGTATTGCTGCATGTGCAAAAATTTCCTTTATACGATTTATGAAATGTTTGCACATCCACTTCTCAACTGCCAAGTAATTGAACTCTCTTAAGTTTTAATTAGATGGCACTTCAAAGTATGCTCGGCCTAGTCTGATGCATCCTCCGAACACTGCTTACGGAGCATTTTGCGGACTCTGCATCGCTTACAACCGTGCAGAGGTGGTAGACGAACTTTGCCATTGGCCACAGTGCCTACCCACCATTTTTGAACCAATAAATATTTTTTTTTTATAAATACATACATGCAAACATACTGGCCTCCCCTCTCACTGAATTACTCATCGTCCTTAGAGCCGGATATTTGCGGCTATGTCACATTCACTAGACGACCAACGGTCTAGGGGGGCCGGTATGTTCAGGCGCGACTGCTTACACCGGCCGCCTAAATGCATGCTATGTACTGCTGCATGTGCAAAAATTTCATTTATGCAATATATAAATATTTGCACCAATAAATATTTTTTTTATAAATACATACATGCAAACATACTGGTCTCCTCTTTCACTGAGTTATTCAGCAAATTTCACTTCTTTGCACTTCAAAAGGGACAAACAAAATCCGAATTTAATTTTGCCATATAAAAATAAATTCAGATTTTGCCTGTCGCTATTCAAGGGGATGCAAGTGTTTGTATATGAGTTATATAGTTCAGACGCATAAATTAATAAGTTTGATTTATTATTATAAAAAGTTCTTTTTGTTGCACTCAAATTAAAAAAAAATTATACAATCTTTTTTATTTACAAAGTAATTTATAAATTTGTTAATTATTTAAGTTTTAAGCAATTGAGCGTTTCAATTCAATATCTGCAGTTCTCAACTTGAACTCCAATGTAATTATCCAATTGGTCTAAAACATATGATTGAAATACTGAAATTTAAATAGTAAAATCCCGTATACCTTTTTGATTGAAACGACATTCATAGATGGCTCATTCCATCTCAAATCACCCAGGCCGGGGGAAAGTGAATTTAAGTTTGCGATAAAACTCACAGGGATTGTTCTTTGAACAATTTAAGGAGACACGTGTTTTTTCTTTTTGCGCTACAAAAATTGCATACTCAAAAAATTCTAAACAAAATTTAATTTTTTTATTTTTAATTGTAATGTACTCATTTTACTCAACTTCGGTGTAAAAAAAATTAATAGCTCAAATTATTGTAGAGTGCACCCCATAACATTATACTTAAGTATTGCGCAATACTCAGAGCTACCATTGTGATTTTTTCCATTTTTTTTTGAAATGGCATATTTTCAAAAACTAATTTTTTTTATCAAAAAATATGTATGGAAAATTTTTCAAGAAAAAAATTAAAAAATATTTTTTTTTCGTAGGGAATTTTGATGTATGTATGTGTGATTTTATCGATAAAAAAGTTTTAATTGCGTAAGCATGTTCACTTTGAGCAAATTGTGAGCACTGGTTGGGGAAATCTTCGGTAGATTGTGCTAATTGCTAATTGGGCCCAATTGGGCCAAAATTAGAGCCCAGTTGGGAAAAACTTTTTGCTCTGAACGGGCAACCTCAAAAAATTTCCTGTAAGGAAACTTTATCATAATGGGCAACAATTTTTGTGTTCTCAACTGGCACGAAAATCTGATACCATCATAAAAGTGCATTTTCAGAAAAAAAATCACAACTCGAAAGCGATGAACTTTAGCATATTGCTACTCGTACTGAAAATAGTTTATACTATTCCCTAATAGACAAAAAATTTTGAGAGAAAAAAAGATGTGGCAATTTGAAAAAAATCAATTTGAAAAAAAATTTTGTTTGTTTATAAACAATAATTAATTATTAATAAACAATTACTGATGTTTAGTTCCCTAGATCGATTCAGTAGATCAATATCTGCAATTAAAAAAAAAATCGTTAAAACCATTGCTTTTTTGCGGCAGTTATAAACGATTTCATCAAAAGTTGCTATTAAGAGAGGAAAAAATAAGCGTTCGTACTCAAAAAGAAAAAATTCATTATTCGAAAAATTAGCATTTCTGAGCAAAAAGAAAAAATACGTGTCTCCTTAAATTGTTCAAAGAATAATCCCTGTGAGTTTTATCGCAAACTTAAATTCACTTTTCCCCGGCCCGGGTGATTTGAGAAGGAATGAGCCAGATGAATTTGAATATTAATTTTTCATTTTATTACTCCATTTGTATTATGTAGTTCAGGCTTTCCTAAAGTGGGTGCCGGTAGTGGCTAGGGTATACTAGTGGTGCGGGCAAATTCTTTAAACTTCCCATACACAAAACAAACAGCTTGCAGCAAAGGGATATTTCGCTTGGTTTGTCAAGCCGCTTGTGTGGTGTATTTCGCTCTTAAGCATAATTCCCCAGTACGTTTTGTCAACGGAAAATTAAATCTGAAAATTTTCAGAAAAATAGCCGAAAACGTACCATTTTCACATCCGTTTTCGGTAGTTTTGTAGACCTAATCCGAGTTTCATCCACTTTTCGCCCCGTTTTCGGTTTTATTCTCGGACTTATTGATGGCTGGGCTGTTGTCATAACAAGCGCAGCAGCTTCACGCACGTGTATATGTTACTTATTCTTTGGAACTTGTTATGAGGCTGGCATTCAGGGCAGGGTACGGTGGCTCCAAGGCATGCTCGCGATCTCAGACTAGCTCGTCGTCGGGGGGTCTTTACTACCTACCTCGTCTGCAACCACACAAACAAAACTGATTCATGCCTTATAGAGGAGGAGAGTGTAGGCGAAGGATAGAAGGAAAGCGATGAGTAGAAGCCAGTCCGGTCAGGCGGAGTCATCCCTCCCCATCTGCTCAATTGCAGGAGCAGCCATGGACCTTGCCACGACTCCAACTGCTCCGCAAGGTCTCATAAACCTGACACTCGTACGTAGGTCTAAGGTCCGTCCGGTCACATGTCAGTATCGTTAATACGTCAACACACCCCTGTCCCTCAGTTGCTCCCGTGCAACACCTCACACCAACAGACTGAGTCTAATTATTCATATTTACGTCCTAGTGAATCAGATAAATCCAATCTATCAAACCATCTTCTTTCTTCATAAAGACGTACAAGTATATTTACACTCTAAAATTTACTTACAAAGGTAACTCAAGAATTTCATTAATCAATATCTGTAATTTATACTCTAAAATTAAATTACAATATTATCTCAAACATTTCATTAATCAATATCTTTAATTTATACTCTTAAATTTAATTATAAAAGTATCTCAAAAATTTCATTAATCATTATCTGTAATTTATACTATCAATATTTGAACAGTGACAGTACGTACTGTATGTATATACATATATGCGTATGAATCTTCTTCTGTTTGTTTAGTGTCTACTAATTTTTTATAAAAGTTGCACAAAACATAAACAACTACAAAGTAATTAAAAATTCAATCGATAGTTTTCAAAAAGTATCGATAGTGGCGACAGTTTTCAACTATCGATACTCTCGATACTACTAACATTTTCTCAACTTGAGAAACAGTCCTTTTTTCATACAAAGAAAAATCCTTTTTTGTTGAGAACGCTATGATCCTCCACTTTAGTAACTGTTAAGAAACAACGTTATAGATTTGAGAAATGCCTTAGTTCTCAACTTAACCTCAAGTTGAGCTCAAACCTAAATGTTTGTTGGGAATACACACCTGCACAAGGCTACGAAAGCTATCGATTGAGTTCACACGATCTCCTTGGTGATAACTTACGCTGACGACACACAATCAGTTTTGCCTTTCAATGTCCTCACCAGTGTTGCCAGAACATTTTGGACGAACCGGCTAAATTGACAAATAAAACCGGCTAAAAACGGCTAAAACATATCAACTAAATTTCACATGTTTTATTTAAATAAATCACGAGTAAAAAGACTATTTCTTGGAGAGAAGTTACAAATTCGAGCCGGAAAATATTTTGCCAGCAAGAATTTGCAATTAGGAAAAATATATGATTGTGGCACATGGTTGGATTTTTTGTCGACGATAATTTTAATAAACAAGTTCGTTAAATTTAAAAATTTACAAACTGGAGCGATTTTAAAATGAAAAATGTAAGTTAATACTTGTTTACTTAATTAATTTAGTTAATTCCAATGATTTGAAAGGTACTCGGCAAAAAAAAAAACTGTATTCTTAATCGGAATGCAATCTCAACCACAGTCGATATAGTAAACCCGACAAAGAAATTCAAACGTAAGTTGAAGAAAGTCGGACTGACAAGATATATACACGTAGATCCTGTTTTTGGCCCCTCTGAACAAATTTTTAAAAATCCAATTTTTAGAAATCCGTTCAATTCTGATGTAAAATATGATGCCAAAAGACTGCAGATCTCCCATTTGGATGACCGGTCATATGACCAGCAGATCTCTCGTAGGATTCCCAGAGAGTTTTGCTTTACATAGAAATTTGTGCTCTTTTATTTTCATTTTGACTCACTTCAGTGTTGGTTCCTTTAATTCAAGTTGGCATTCGGTTTTTGGAATTTAAATAAGTTCTCAGCAAAAAAGTTTGTTTAAAAAAATACATATGTGTACATAGTGCTTGAAAATATCAATTTTTCCCTTACCATAAACCTTTGGGAGGGGCAAAAATAATGTTTTGTAATTTAGGCAGAATTGAATATCGGCTATCTGGGAAGACAATATCTACATGTAATATTTATTCTGTTTGTTGGAACTATATCCAAACACAAACGCATCTGAAGTGTCTTAACAATGAAACTATTTCCTATTTTCTAAGTTTGCGAATAAAACTTCACACTTAAAATTAAGACATTTATAACAAACATTTTATGAAGAAAATCCCTTCTTCGTTTAAAATAAAAATAAGCGAAATCGGCCCAATTTCATACAAACCTGCCTGACATGAAAATTTTCTCCACGATAAGGCCATTTCTAACAGATTTTGGGTCGCTTAGTCAAAAATGGAAACACATATACATATTTGAAATTTAAGAAGAAGAATTTAAGAAACAAGGTAAATAGCAAAATCGGCTGAAAACGGCTAACTTTTTCTGCAAAACGGCTAACAAATCGGCTGCCGGCTAAATCGAAATTTCTCCGGCTGTTTGCTATCGCAACCGGCTAAATCTAGCCGGAAAACGGCTAAAATGGCAACACTGGTTCTCACACATATTGCTTGTCAAATATCACCAAAATTTAAAGCCATTACGAAAGCTGCATTCAATTTAGGAAGCAATTTCATTATCAACATCAAAACTGAAACTCAATTGAAAGGGAAAAATTGAAAACCAGTTGCTCATTCAAGTAATAAATACTAGTGTGCTAGTGTAAAAGTGTGAGTGTATTGAAAATTGAAAGGGAACCAACACTTTTTCACTTGTCTTGATTATTTTCACTTATTTACTTGTCTTGATTATCGCACAATGATTTGACGTATGCAAACAATAATTTTGACGTCTTGTGCAAGAAAGAAGAGAAATTCATAACAAAAGTTCTAAAATAACACAGGAGACGTTGATAAGTTTGTAATTTTGTCTCTTCTTTATTATTTTTTAGTTTTTAGCTTAAATAGCTCGCGCGAAATGCGAATTATAATACAACGCTCACGTCATATTTTGCTCAAAAGGAATTGTCATAACTATTGTCAGGACGCCTACACCACGGAGACAATTATCAGCGTTTCGACAACTAATACGTATTTCTTTGTCTTGACGGCATTGTCTAGTGTAAACGCCTCGTATGTCAGTATACTCGAAACAATCGAAAAACTTCTCGATTGTACAGTTGGGCAGCGAGTCGATTATTGACTCGATTGTAATTTTGCAACGATGGCGAATCTCTCGATCGTTTAAGGGCCGTTTACATAATAGGGCTTACGCACGCGGCGATTTTTCAGGCAACTTTTGCGTTCAACTCACGCAGGGTTGCACGAAAAAAAATTTAATGGCCAAAACTATCTAACTAAAATATCAAAATATTCGCCATAAAAAGGCGTTTGCATTGTTCAACTTTGCATTCTACTTTTGGTTGAACGGCCTTAGCATTACATTTAGGCTAAGGTTTGTTATAATAATTAATAGCTAATATACTTTTTTCTTGGCTGTTTGAGTATTTAATTATTATATTCCATGTTTATTATTTTCATGAATTGACACATGTATTAACAGGGTTGCATCGAGATAAACTCTGTTTGAAAGCGTGTTCGATCGACTCATATATTTTGTTGCATATAAACATTTGCATTTCAAGCGAGCTACACTAACACGAGTTAATTCGATACCGCGCTTGGTGCCATATAAACAAGGTAATTGTTCGCTTCCCCAAATACAATCCCGAATTACCCCATTCCCTTAATTCTCTTAATTCGATTTGACAGTTCTCTGTCTCTGTGTTCTGTGTTTTCTTTCTTCGCTGCAAAATTGGTGCAAAATGTAAGTTATCGCTAAATATTTATAAGTTGCCGTATTAAATTTTTCATGTACACATGTATAAACTTTACTTTCGCACTCAGAAAAAGTGTTATCAATGATTTGTTGACTGGATAAAAATGTGAGGCGGCAGCGATTCGTAATTCGCATGGCAAAGCCGTATTAGTCGATTATCCGTGGAATTTTCGAAATCGGCTTCTCGTTCAATAAGTGCGTGTGCATAGTTTAAAGTCGCTCAGCCTTCTACAAAGAAACAGTTGTAGAAGGATTAGCGATAAAAAACTATTCACAGTCGCTTGTTGAATTGACATCCACAATACCATGGAAAAGCGATAATCGAATAAGAGTCGTTTATCTACTACTAGTCGACACTTGCCATAGGGGTTGTTGTTATTGTAGCAGCTAAAACAACCCTCCCAGATCCGTTAATATCTCAGCCGGTGTCGTCAAGCTCGATTAACGGAATCCCTAAGAAGCGTGCAGCCTCAATAGGGTCGGTCAACAGGGGGAAGGCGTTAGGGTTGTCGGGTTTTCCGGGCATACGAAGAGATGTTTTGAGTAATGGGGTGTCTCTCCGCATGCTTGACACTCATTTGGCAAATCTGCGTCTAATCTGCTCAGGTGTGAGTTTAACCTGCTGCAGTAGCCAGCGCAAAGTTGGGCTATTGTGGTCCTAGTCCCCCGAGGCAGATGAGGCTCCGTCTCGTCAATCTCCGGTGGTTGTGCGCCGATAAGCTGACGGGTCCAGAGATTGTTTAATGAACCTCTGGGCTTCGTCTGCCAGTTCGTAGATATTCCTCCTGGCGTGCCTGGGCGAGGGCTCTTCTGCAAGCCGATGGTCTGATGCTAAAGTCAGCATAGGTCGCCATGATACGCTGTTTATCAGACCAGCGCTGACTATTGTTATGTCTGGCGAGCTGCAGCAGCTGCAAATAATCCCAAGCCAGCTCCCCTACGATCGTTTGACAGGCTTGAATGCCCAAGATCGTGGTGCGCATTAAAGTCACTTACTACCATAAGGTTTTCACCTCTGAGGAGCGCACCTACATCAGAGCGATATCCTGCTGGGCAGCAAGTGACTGGGGGTATGTAAACGTTAAATATTTTGAGCTCAACAACGCCTGTCGGTTGGGCGGGAATGGAGGGTGAAAACCGTTGGGATTAATTAATTAATAACGCATAGTAGTACTTTAATAATGGGGTCAACGGGAACACTATGCGCCGGTGACCTTGATTGAGGGTGGTCCGCACCAGAGTATTTAGTTTGGTTTCTTTTGCTTCTCAGTTTTATTCAGATATGTAATTTTAACGTTCTTTTTTCACCTTTTTTTGTAACTCTTTTTATTTTGAATTCTTGAATATTTTTTGTATGGTCCGTCCGATACTTCCGGCCTTGCCGGAAGTGAACGTGCTTGACAGGCATGACTTTTTTCTGCTATAGCGCAGGGAACAGTAGTGAGGCAAGAACCCCGCCCAGACGACATGACTAGCCACAGTGCTCCCATCGTTTCATGCCACCTGCACTCCCTACTGCTCTCATCGTATGCGTACCATAACACCTTCTTTTCCGGCAACACAGAAAGGAGAGTTCTACTTAATAAGGGTTATAATCCCTGAGCGCGGCCGAAGGCCAGCTACGCAGAAAGAAGTTTTGCACAAATATACTTCCAGCCCATTTTGCCGGCAACTCAGAAAGGGAAATTCTACTTAGTAAGGGTTACAATCCACAACCGCGCCCGAAGGCCGCCTACGCAGAAAGAAGTTCTGCGCAAAAATAATTCCGCCCCTCTTTTCCGGCAACACAGAAAGGAAAATTCTACTTAGTAAGGGTTACAATCCACAACCGCGACCGAAGGCCACCTACGCAGAAATAAATTCTGCGCAAAAATACTTCCGCCCCCCTTTTCCGGCAACACAGAAAGGAAAATTCTACTTAGTAAGGGTTACAATCCACAACCGCGACCGAAGGCCACCTACGCAGAAATAAATTCTGCGCAAAAATACTTCCGCCCCCCTTTTCCGGCAACACAGAAAGGAGAATTCTACTTAGTAGGGCCTTGCCGGAAGTGAAGGTGCTTGGCAGGAAAATTCTACTTAGTAAGGGTTACAATCCACAACCGCGTCCGAAGGCCGCCTACGCAGAAAGAAATTATGCGCAAAAATACTTCCGCCGTCTTTTCCGGCAACACAGAAAGGAAAATTCTACTTAGTAAGGGTTATAATCCCTAAGCGCGGACGAAGGCCGCCCGCGCGAAAAGAAGTTCTGCGCAAAAATACTTCCGCCCCCCTTTTCCGGCAACACAGAAAGGAAAATTCTACTTAGTAAGGGTTATAATCCCTAAGCGCGGACGAAGGCCGCCCGCGCGAAAAGAAGTTCTGCGCAAAAATACTTCCGCCCCATTTTCCAGCAACTCAGAAAGGAAAATCTTACTTAGTAAGGGTTATAATCACCAACCGCGGCCGAAGGCCGCCTACGCCGAAAGAAGTTCTGCGCAAAAATACTTCCGCCCCATTTTCCAGCAACTCAGAAAGGAAAATCTTACTTAGTAAGGGTTATAATCACCAACCGCGGCCGAAGGCCGCCTACGCCGAAAGAAGTTCTGCGCAAAAATACTTCCGCCCCCCTTTTCCGGGAACACAGAAAGGAAAATTCTTCCTAGTAAGGGTTACAATCCACAACCGCGCCCGAAGGCCACCTACGCAGAAAGAAATTCTGCGCAAAAATACTTCCGTCCCCCTTTTCCGGCAACACAGAAAGGAGAATTCTACTTAGTAAGGGTTATAATCACCAACCGCGGCAGAAGGCCGCCTACGCAGAAAGAAGTTCTGCGGAAAAATACTTCCGCCCCCCTTTTCCGGCAACACAGAAAGGAGAATTCTACTTAGTAAGGGTTATAATCCCTAAGCGCGGACGAAGGCCGCCTGCACCAAAAGAACTTCTGCGCAAAAATACCTCCGCCCCCTTTTCCGGCAACTCAGATAGGAAAATCTTACTTAGTAAGGGTTATAATCACCAACCGCGGCAGAAGGCCGCCTACGCAGAAAGAAGTTCTGCGGAAAAATACTTCCGCCCCCCTTTTCCGGCAACACAGAAAGGAGAATTCTACTTAGTAATGGTTATAATCCCTAAACGCAGCCGAAGTCCGCCTACGCAACAAGAAGTTCTGCGCAAAAATACTTCCGTCCCCCTTTTCCGGCAACTCAGAAAGAAAAATTCTACTTAGTAAGGGTTATAATCCCCAAGCGCGGCCAAAGGCCGCATACGCAGAAAGCAGTTCGCTTTCGTGTATGAACTATTTCGGTCTTTGTCATATGCATTATTTCGGTTTTGAGGCCAAACTGTGCATGTGTTTGTCGCATGCACTATTTCGGTTTGGAACTAAGACTGTGCATGTATGCATTACTTCGTTTTTCTTATATGCATTACTTCGGTTTTGATTCGAAACTGTGCATGTATGCATTACTTCGTTTTTTTCATATGAATTATTTCGGTTTTCAACCGAAACTGTGCATATATGCTTTATTTCGGTTTTTTTCATATGCATTATTTCGTATGCACAGTTTCCATATGCTATTGCCAGTTGCGTTTAACTTTCGATAACAATCGATCAAAACATCGCGGACTAGCTTGTGGAACATTTCCACTTTATTTGTGCCTACATGCACTAAGTTTTTATAAGAAAAAAGTGAATCAATTCAAATAATACTTATGTATAGTAACTACGAAGAAACAAATAAGCATATCCTCGTTGATTGGTAAACAAATAAATGAGATCAATGATAGTAAATATTGGGAGTACAGGCTTCTAGGGACTGTTTTTTAATTTGTATTTTTTAAGAAGATGTGAAACAACGTGTTTTAATGTTACGAATAGTAATTAAACAAAAACGTTATTTTTAGTAAATTTTCCTTAGCCCGTATACCCAACAATCTCTCAATCAGTATAAATTTAAACTTCCGAACAATATTTTTAACATTTAAATTGGTATGGGATATGTAAACATATATGTGTATTTAAAATAACGCTCGAATATATGCACTTGCAGCATTATCAATTTAAAAAAAAAAAATGTTTACTTAATAGCTCTGATTCAGTACTCCATGACCTTAGCGGTTTTTACACGAACTTGCAGAAAGTTACAGGAAAAATGATCCCGTACTCCAAAGTCCTGCAAATGAGAGCGATTTTTGGAGAGTGATTTGTGTAGAGAATGAAGATGCAAGATTTTACCCGAACTTTTTCTTCTGGTAAAATCATGAAAAGTGTCAAGCGACCACTGGTTGACATTTTTGCAGGAAAAATGCCTTTTTGTTCCCGTATTTTTTGTTCGTACTCACTTTATACTCACTTCAGAGAGTAGTTTTGATGTTTGACTTTTTTACAGGATTTTACAGGAAAAGTATTGGATCAGAGCTAACCCAATAAACACCAAAAGAATATTTCTCCAACCTTGGTGAAATTCATATATCTCAAGTTAATATCCAACATCATTCTCCAACTCATCCCTAACAGACGCGCAGATACGTAAAAAGTGATAGAGAAACGAATTTTTAATTATGAAGTGAAAAACTAAAGCTATATAAAGAGAAAACTTACCAACAAAAAGAAAATAATCTTAAAAGTGTTCTCAAATAATCTTGAAAGAAAATAAAACGCGAAGTGAATCAAGTGGCAAAATCACTGTCGGAGAGCATACTGTGAAGTCAATTATTGTAATACGATATTGATTAACTACATCAGATGTTCACAAACTTTTTTCACCGCGTCACCCTTGCTTTTGCTCTTTTAGCTTTAATTTGAGGATTGAAATCGTTTTGATGATTTCATTATTTCCCTTAAGTTTATTGGGATCTTTGACAATTTTACCCTGAAATCATTTGACTGAAAACTTGCTGGTGTATTTGTTTTTATGTAAGCATTTGTGGAAAATGCAATCTTGCCAACAGCAGTGGTTTCTGTATACACTTGCATCCAAAACTGCCTTGGCTCCCTTCGTAGTATTTAATATTCAAAGTGCTGACTTCACTGATGTCCAAAGGTTTTCAAAAGCTTAATTTGTCATCCCAGTAGGTTTACATTTCGGGTCACATGAAAACGGGTTTGTAATCCAGCTGAAGACTTCCTCAGAGTCAATGGCCCGTAGTCATAGTCAAAATAAAGTCGACTTTAAAGTTAGTTGCAGCTTTTTGACATAATTTTCAATGGGATATCTGTCAAAAAAGCTGAAACTAACTTTAAAGTCGACTTTATTTTGACTATGACTACGGGCCAATGTTAGGAAAATATTCGACAATGGTTTTACCTAAACCCTACAAGTTAACGCTGGTAATGCGCGTTAACACTAAGAAAATAACTTTTATCAATTTTCTTAACGTTAGCTTCGAAGTTAGATAAGTTTTTCTGATTTACTTTGTTTATTTATGGAATTTTCATCCAAATTGCTAGACATTCTAAAATATACATGTAACCAATAAAAAAAGCTCGACGTGCTAGAAAAAAACCAAAGATGTATTTTAGTTTCGCAGGCCTCTGTTATCTTCGCAGTGTCAACCAATACAGGTTTTAAATCTAGTGGCGGCATCTTCCTAGTCGCCAGGGAATACCGAGGGTTCATACAATGGCTTCTCGTAGCGTTTTTTGCTTAGACATCGCTCCTGTTCCAACACTGCAAATATCCGCACACTTGCTCCAATTCAAACCATTTTTCTGTACAAAATTTCATCGCTAGTGGTGTAAGCCTCAAGTACTTCGCTCATCAAACGTTCTTCTTGGATTTGTATTGCGAATGGGTACTTCACTAACACGCGAAGAACATTAAGTCCCACTACATCGGTACTTCAAGTTGCAAACTAAAAAAATTCACATGTTTTCAAACTTTTCATAAGTTCCTTCTCGACTGCCTCTAAAATCGTGTTGATTCGCTCTTTCACAGTATGATTGTGAAGTTCCAAAGAATAAGTAACATGTATACGTGCGTAAAGCTGCTGCGCTTGTTACGAAAACAGCCCAGTCAGCAAAAAATCCGAAAATTAATCCGAAAACGGGAAGAAAATACACTTTTCTTGAAACGCGGATCATGTCTACAAAAGTACTGAAAACGGATGTCAAAAGGGTACATTGCTGATGCTTTGGGGGTCTGGTGGTTCGTAAAATACGGAAGCAGTAAGGCCTCCAGTGTCTTCGCTACCGGGGAGTTTCCCCGGTTTGAGCAGTGGGACCACTCTCCCCAGCTTTCAGATATCTGGGATGATGAGAGTGGCCATTGACATATTGAGGACCTACGTTAGGTACGCTACTCCCGCACGACACAAATTTTTCAGCATCAACATGCATATTTCGTCGGGACCCATGGTTTTGGAGGCCTTGCTGATAGCCACCTGAACTTCACCGCTAGTGAAAGCAAGGGGCACAAGTTGTTGGCAGTTTGTGCAGCTTTCTGGTCACTCGACCCTTGGCTTTGTCCACAGGAGGACGCAGTATGAACTGCCGGCTAAACTAGCTCGCGCATCGCTCCGGGTCCGACGAAACATGGTCGCCGAAAGAAATTTCGGCCCGGTCATCGTGCTTCGTCGGATTGGACAGTCATCTCACGGTTGACAAAAGCTTACTCACACCAGAGGTGAAGTTACAAGTCTTCAGATTCTCTTCCCACTTTTCCGCTTGTGTACGTTCACAAGCTGCCGAATATCCGCGTTGAGATCCCTAATACGGGGATTTCCGGATCGGCCTGACGAAGGTTGTCACGCTCATCGGCTGGAACAGCCGCTTCAGCAGGGAAGTTTGGAGGGGGGTCCGTGATGCATCCTGCCGGTGCGAAGCGAGCTGCAGCAGCAGTGACAACCCTGCGGAACTTACGTTCACCAAGGTGGACATCGGGTGGTGTGGGGAGCGCAGTGAAGGAGCTCTCAGAAAATTCCGCGAAGCCTTTCCAATCAGCTTTAAAAAGTTGATATAGGTCCGGTGTTCCACGGAAGCAAAGTTAGTTGGTCTATCGATCGAGATGACTATGGGCAGATGGTCTGATACCAAAGTCAGCATGGGTCGCCATGATACGCTGTTTATCAGACAAGCGCTGACTATTGTTTTATCTGGCGAGCTGCAGCAGCTGCCCATAATCCTGGTGGGTGCGTCGTCGTTCATTGTGCAGAATGTCGAATTGTCTATCTGCTCAGCCAACTCTGTTCCCCTACGATCGTTTGTCAGGCTTGAATTCCAAAGATCGTGGTGTGCATTAAAGTCACCTACTGCCATAT
>NW_016159407.1:62803-71390 GCF_001687245.7 Rhagoletis zephyria | reverse complement strand
CTGGAACAGCCGCTTCAGCAGGGAAGTTTGGAGGGGGGTCCGTGATGCATCCTGCCGGTGCGAAGCGAGCTGCAGCAGCAGTGACAACCCTACGGAACTTACGTTCACCAAGGTGGACATCGGGTGGTGTGGGGAGCGCAGTGAAGGAGCTCTCAGAAAATTCCGCCAAGCCTTTCCAATCAGCTTTAAAAAGTTGATATAGGTCCGGTGTTCCACGGAAGCAAAGTTAGTTGGTCTATCGATCGAGATGACTATAGGCAGATGGTCTGATACCAAAGTCAGCATGGGTCGCCATGATACGCTGTTTATCAGACAAGCGCTGACTATTGTTTTATCTGGCGAGCTGCAGCAGCTGCCCATAATCCTGGTGGGTGCGTCGTCGTTCATTGTGCAGAATGTCGAATTGTCTATCTGCTCAGCCAACTCTGTTCCCCTACGATCGTTTGACAGGCTTGAATTCCAAAGATCGTGGTGTGCATTAAAGTCACCTACTGCCATATGGTTTTCACCTCTGAGGAGCGCACCTATATCAGGATGATATCCTGCCGGGCAACAAGTGACTGGAGGTATGCAAACGTTAAATATTTCGAGCTCAGCATCGCCTGACCGGATAGCAATGCCCTGACATTCTAGGGTGGTATCCCTGCGGTCGATGTCTGCTTCAATAAGACGATACTGCACGGTGTGGTGCGTTATGAACGCTAAGCCACGGCCATTATCTCGCATGCGATCTCGACGGTGCACGTTGTATCCGGCACAATTCAACAATGTCGAATTGCTGTGCAACTTCGTCTTTTGGACCGCATCTATCAATATACCATTCCTTCCCATGAAGACGGTTATATCCTCGATCTTGCTCTGAAGGAGCTTCATGTGGTTCGGGAGACGTGTTGTTAAGCGGGGTGTGAGGGATGTGTGTGGCTTTGCCGCCATTGGCTGTGTGTGGGGAGGTTGCGGCCCTGTGGTGGTAGTGAGTGGCATCGTAATTGGGGTTTGCGACCGAGCTGCGCAACACGGGCCCTCGAAGTTTCTCGTCCAATCTCGCGTGGTGCGCAGACCTGAACATGTCCTAAAGTGGCACCAGCCAAGGCAGGTGTTGCACTTGACTGATGTCACGTTACCGTGCAGATTGTAGGAGGAACCAAGAGTTGTTGCCGGCGGCGTGTGGGTGGTGGTGCGGTTGTGTCTGTTGTGTGCTCTGTAGTGGTTGTGGTGTGGTCTATTGTGTTGTGGTGCTGTGGTGTTTGTGTTGAGCTGCTCAGTTGGACTGGGGTTAGCCGTGAAGGCTGCTCTGTTTGAGCAGCAGGGGGCCACAAATGATGTGGTGGCCCTGGGTTTGACTCGATGCCAGCCCTGAGCACAAGAATACGTTGCAAATGTAGCCGTATGGACGAACAACTTCTGATATACTTCGCCGACCTTAACGGGGTTAGATCGGCGAAACAACAGCCCTTGGTCGGGTAAACGCCGGGTCATTCCAGCACGTAGAACCCGCTGTCGTGGGAATGTTCGCAATAGGGATGTTTTGCATGAACCAATTAGAACAGATCTGACCTGCTGAGAAGCAGTCATTTGCAATTGAGAAAAAAAGCAATTAAGAAAAAAGTGTATGACGTTCGTAATTTTGGAGTTTGCTATTTCTGTTTTGCTTCTTTCTTTAAGTGTATTTTGTCGGCGATTTTCAAAAAATTTTTGTGCGAATGTAATGAAAATGAAGTGCGCGGTGATTGGTTGCAAAAACACCTACAAAAATAATAAATTGGTTAGCCCACACATGTGCTACAAAGTTACTTGCATTTTTTTTCTTTATGCTTCGTCTTCATATTCTTTGTTTACTTTTCAAAGAAAATAACATGGCTCCGGAATTACAAACGTCAGACAGATAATTACTTTTTTCTTTTGCTTCATCTTCTCAGATCTTGTGTAGTTGTCTCATGGGTGTTTTGTTTAGCTTCGCTTCATAATTCCGCTTTGACAGATAAGTTCAATACATGATTTTATATGAGTCTTTTTAAATAGAATGCGAGGAAAGCAAAGCGAAGCAAAATCATGGGTAACTCTCAACTTTTGCACGCTTTGGCAATCAGCTGTCTACATGTATCTTTTCTCGTGCGCTTTCATTTGCATTTAATGACAACAATAAGGTAACTAAGAATTATTATTGCTATTAATAATGCATATTATTATATTGTGCTGCCCTATTCTGCATTTCGATTACGTTCCCGCATTCCGCTCCGCTACAATCGTAATTTGGTATTCTGAGTTACGATCGAGTCGAAAGAATAAGAGGAGAGCGAAATCATCTTCGAAATCAGCTGGTTGCCCATGATGCAATAATACAAGGTGGTATCAGTTGTGCCAGCTCGATTTGACACTGCCTTAGCTCAGTAGAATAAGAAGAAAAACGGGAAGAAATGAATCCCCATTTGGGGGGAAAATATAAAATTTCATATTTTCTTCTAAACAAAATTGGCTTTGAAATAAAATAAGACAAAAGACCTTCTTGAGAAAACAAAATGTGTATACTGAGAAAAATAAATAAAAATTCAACTATGTTATTAGGCAAAGAATTGTTAAAGAAGAAACACTGTTTCACCTAAGGCAGCCAATATGGCGGAATTAGAGCGAGGAGCTGCCAACCGATAACAACTTGTATTATTGAGCCCTTTCTCACGGCCAGTATTTATTGATGTGATCCAAGTATCGCGATATTTATTGACGGTGTAGCATGCAATATTGATGGATCAAAATTTCTAAGAATTTGGAAATATGGGTCGCGGATCGCAAAACCGTCAATAAATATTAAACGTGTAGCATTTTCAAAACGCGATCCATACATTTCGTCAGTACATACTGTACTCCCATAATGCGAACATCGAAATTGTATTCGCATTGCCTTCGCTCTCGGTGCTTAAAACCCTCCAAAACAAATTGAAAATATTTAAATTAAAATTGGAAATTCAACAATTTTTATGAGCTCGAGGCCGTATTAAATGCAAAACAAAACAAATAACTTAAGGACGAGCTCACCTAAAAGTTAAACATTCTAGTAATAGAAATATTAACAAAAACCAACAAAACCAACAACCACATGATCAAGTGAATTGCAGCGGAATAGCTGCGCTTGATTGTAGTTGGCTTAGCAAAGTGAAATAGTGGAAAATAAGCAACAAGAATTAACAAGACAAACTTAGCACAGTGCGTAGGCAACTGGCTGAGTCAGTGGTGATCGTCGGTTCGAATCCTGTATGAAATTATGGCAAGCGATATCCGCGAAGTCTGTTCTGCCTTTTCCAAGTTGGATAGGGAAGCAAGCGCATGGGTCTGGTGGTAAACGAGGACAAGACGAAGTATCTCCTGTCATCAAAGAAACAGTCAGCACATTCGCGCCTTGGCACCCACGTCACTGTTGACAGCTACAATTTCGAGAAAGTAGAGAATTTCGTTTACTTGGGAACCAGCATTAACACCGATAATAATGTCAGCATTGAAATCCAACGTAGAATCACTCTTGCCAACAAGTGCTACTTTGGACTGAGTAGGCAATTCAGGAGTAAAGTCCTCTCTCGACGTACGAAAACCACGCTCTATAAGTCACTCATCATGCCCGTGCTGGTATATGGCGCAGAAGCATGGACAATGACAACATCCGATGAGGCGGCTCTTGGGGTGTTTGAGAGAAAGATTTTGCGGAAGATTTACGGTCCTTTACGCGTTGGCGACGGCGAGTACCGCAGACGATGGAACGATGAGCTGTATGAGCTTTACAACGATATGGACATAGTGCAGCGAATTAAAATACAGCGGCTCCGCTGGCTTGGTCATGTTGTTCGAATGGACACCAACGCTCCAGCTCTGAAAGTATTCAACTCGGAACCCGCTGGTGGTAGCAGAGGAAGAGGGAGGCCCCCTCTGCGATGGAAATATCAGGTGGAGAAGGACTTGGCTTCACTTGGCGTTTCCAATTGGCGTCAGCTGGCACAGAGGAGAAACGACTGGCGTGCTTTGCTGAACTCGGCCAAAATCGCTTAGGCGGTTACAGCGCCAAAAAAGAAGAAGAAGAAGATATCTTCGAACCACCTTCCTGCCGATAACGAATCGCCTTGAACAGTCTTTGCGAACCACCCTCATACAGAAATATGTATGCACGTACATATGTACGCACAGCCTTTGCTGAGAGTTACTGTTTGTGGATTCTTCTTTCTAAATATGTACATATATACATACGCATATAATGCAGATATGTGCCGTTTGGTAAAATAACGCGGGATTCTATTTGAACTACCGCTACCCATTTTAATGTTGAGAATACGTATATTCATTGTACAAATAGATGTATATGAGATTTGTTCGCCTAGGTAGAGCAGATCTGGTTATGGCTTAATAAATATAGTAGCGAAACTGTATTGAAGCAACAAGGACGTTTTATTCTTATACATAAATCTTGTGCCTCCTGTGAGGAACTCATATTTTCGCCATGTCATATTTAAATATTCGAACATCTGCTCGAGCATCTATCACGCGGGTTCTTGGTACGGTGCAGGCGGCAGACTTTTCACCTGACCTGGTGGAAGTGGACTACACTAGTCAAATGCTGCAGCAATATTGGGACCGTTTTGTGGAACACCACTATTGCCTCGTTGCCGCATCATTACCTGCTGAGGTAGAAGCGCATGATGAGCTGTTCGCAGAGACGGAGGAGAGGTTCACAAAGGCTTGTCTTCGCCAGCGCCAAATGCGTTCTCATCTGAGACCTGAGCGAGTTCCAGAAGTAGTTTCTACCCATCATCGCACATGCGATTTGAGGTTAGAACCCATTTCCATACCAGAATTTGATGGCCAACTTTCGAATTGGCTGGTGTTAAGGACATGTTCGAGAGCCTTGTGCATGACCGTAGTGACCTCGATCCGACATACAAACTCGGTAAGTTGCGCCAATACGTAAAGGCGGAAAAGGTTCCCATGATCGGAGGACTGTACACTGGTGGTTATGTAGAGGTATGGTCAGAGCTTAAACGCCGCTATGAGAACCCTATGTTACTGTCGCAAGTTCACATACAACGCATATTGGACTTGCCTAACAATATCTCCTTTGGAGTGATGCGGCCATCGTCCTTCACTGGATACGCAAGCCGCCATCAACATTAAAGCCGTTTGTTGCAAATCGTGTGGCGTTCATTAAGAAAACCTCCAAAGTGAACTGCTGGAACCATATACGCTCAGAATCCAATCCTGCGGATTGTGCAAGCCGAGGAGTGGCTCCTTCCGCTCTGGAGGGGCATTCGCTTTGGTAGTCTGGGCCGTCATGTATTCGTTAGACACCTACCTGCGTAACAACGATGCCCGAGCTGACAACAGCAGAAGAACAAGTGGTACTGGATGAAGGTCGCGGGCCTCAAATTCTACTTGGCGTGGGGTCGAAACCGCCATTTATAATGACTTCATACGACAATAAACTCATACCCTTAGTGAAAAGGTGCAGCCGATTGAGTCGACTAGTGAACATCACGGTGCGCATTCGCAGAATACGGCCAGTCTTCCAGGGTCATCGATATGATGTATTGACTACAGGCGAACTACGTTGGGCTCTTCGCGTGCATATAAAACAATCACAAGGTAACGCATTCCTTACCGAAATTAATTCTCTAGAATCCCGTTCCAGCGTACATTCATCAAGCAAGCTACTCCCGTTGAATCCCTTTCTGGATGAAGATCGAATCCTCCGTGTAGGGGGACGCCTGGAACTTGCGCAACTTCCATATGACCAGCGTCATCCGATGATCCTCCCGAAGAATTACCCGCTGACTGAACTACTCATTGCGGTATGCATGCATGGTGGTATACAGCAGATGCTCCAGTACCTTCGCCGTCAAGTTTGGATTTTACATGCGCGAGCTGTGGTTAAGTCACATATACATCAGCAACAACAGATGGCTTCGCTTCCGGGTTCCAGAGTACTTGTTTCTCCTCCCTTCTTTCGCACTGGGCTGGACTACTGTGGACCGTTCCACGTCCGTCTTGGCGGACGTCGGTCAAATATCACAACAAAGACATATGCAGCTTTCTTCGTCTGCATGGCCACGAAGGCGGTACATATCGAGCTGGCGGAAGACTTGTCTACGCGGGCCTTCATCGATGTCTTCGATAGATTCATAAGTTGTCGTGGAGCATGCAGCGTCCTCTATAGCGATAACGGCACGCAGTTTGTCGGGGCCAGCCGCCTGATGAAACTAAATCTAGAGCAGTGGCTAGATACGTACGCGCAGCAACACGTAGCCAAGGTAGGAACGCACTGGCAATTTATCCCACCATCTGCATCCCATCACGGTGGGCTCTGGGAAGCTGCCGTTCGTTCAGCCAAGAAACATTTATATCGAGTTCTAGGTAGGCAGACCTTGCGATTTAACGAAATAAGCACGCTTTTAGTACGTATTGAGGCATGCTTGAACTCCCGACCGCTCGTTGCGTTACATGATGATCCCGATGGCGGGCTAGGCATCACACCTGGTGATTTTTTGGTAGGCCGTCCGCTGATTTCCCGAACAGAGCCGGTTATACGTGACGTGCCAGACAATCGTCTGCAATACTGGGAGCGTATTCAACGTATGTACGAACACTTTTGGAATCGCTGGCAGCACGAGTATCTGATGTCGTTGCAGTCACGGAGTAAATGGACACGCTCAGAACCCAATCTCCGCTGTGATGATGTTGTGCTAATCCTCAACGAAAACTTGCCGCCTGCCCATTGGCGCATCGGACGTATAGCCGCTGTCCATCCAGGCAGTGATGGCCTCGTTCGAGTTGTTACGGTGGAATACCACAGCGGCCAGAAGACGTCGGATGGACATCTCGTCAAACACACTTGTCAGCGGCCCGTTCAGAACGTATGCCGCCTTACTGGGCCCGATGAAGATATACTGAACCACGAGGGTTCAGCCGGGCAGGATGTATGAAATTATGGCAAGCGATATCTTCGAACCACCTTCCTAACGCCAACGAATCGCCTTGAACAGTCTTTGCGAACCACCCTCATACAGAAATATGTATGCACGTACATATGTACGCACAGCCTTTGCTGAGAGTTACTGTTTGTGGATTCTTCTTTCTAAATATGCACATATATACATACGCATATAATGCAGATATGTGCCGTTTGGTAAAATAAGGCGTGATTCTATTTGAACTACCGCTACCCATTTTAATGTTGAGAATACGTATATACATTGTACATATAGATGTATATGAGATTTGTTCGCCTAGGTAGACCAGATCTGGTTATGGCTTAAAAAATTTAGTAGCGAAATTGTATTGAAGCAACAAGGACGTTTTATTCTTATACAAATCCTACTGAAAGAAGTCTGATGAGGAAATGGGGTGATTTCTGAAATAGCTATCACTTCCACCATTTTTTCAAATTATTGTTGCTTTTCCACAATAAGTTTGCATTTAATACGGCCTCGAGCTCATAAGAATTGTTGAATATAATTGTTATAAGGCCATAAAAATAACAAAAACAAATAACTTAAGGACGAGCACACCTAAAAGTAAAACATTCTAATAATAGAAATATTAACAAAAACCAACAAAACCAACAACCACATGATCAAGTGAATTGCAGCGGAATAGCTGCGCTTGATTGTAGTTGGCTTAGCAAAGTGAAATAGTGGAAAATAAGCAACAAGAATTAACAAGACAAACTTAGCACAGTGCGTAGGCAACTGGCTGAGTCAGTGGTGATCGTCGGTTCGAATCCTACTGAAAGAAGTCTGATGAGGAAATGTGGTGATTTCCGAAATAGCTATCACTTCTACCATTTTTTCAAGTTATTGTTGCTTTTCACAATAAGTGCATTTAATACGGCCTCGAGCTCATAAAAATTGTTGAATATAATTGTTATAAGGCCATAAAAATAACAAAAACAAATAAAATTGGAAATTTGTAAAAAATTATGGAAGGCATTATCTGTAAATTGTTCGTACAAAATAAGAATATTTTCGGTAATTATCTAGGTGGGCTTTCAACCCCTAAAATTCATCAAAATTTAGGAAAGGGGGTACCATTAGACGTGTCCGCACCCCAGTAACAAGAATCCGAAAGTGGAAATTAACTTTTTTACCCGATCAAAAGTTATTAAGAAAAAACTTTTTCACAATACCACCTTTTTTATTCACTTAATACACACACACAAACGCACAAATCGCCCATATTTCACCACACATACAACGACAATACTTCATTTTAGCCACATATGTAAAAATGTCGTTAATATATCACTAAAATCTTATATATTTTATTTATTATAATGTAAACAATTTTGGCGTGCTCAACGCAAAATTCACCTGCTGATGTGCGGTATTGCCAATGTCCAGCACTCCGAATTAATACAATTACCCAACGTCTACACCTGCCAACTACTTCCGCGTGCCTTTAAGAATGTGGTTTATAATGCAATGCAACCTTGTTTCAGAAATTGGAATTGGTATGGGGTGGCATTTTTTTTTTTTTTTTTTTTTTTTTTTTTTTTTTTTTTTTTTTTTTTTTTTTTTTTTTTTTTTTTTTTTTTTTTTTTTTTTTTTTTTTTTTTTTT
>NW_016159407.1:29789-60165 GCF_001687245.7 Rhagoletis zephyria | reverse complement strand
CCGGCTTAGAGCCGCCGTGCTCTGCGCAGCTTTTTCACATACTCCATGGATGTGTTCCCAGAATGTGAGTTTGCTGTCAAGCTTCACCCCTAGGTATTTTGTAGACCTAGAAGTCGTCACGGGTTGAGGTCCGACCATTATATTTATAATTGTTGGGATCCGTTTCCTGGTGAGGAGCACGATCTCCGTTTTGGCTGTAGCCAATTGCAGACCGTGATCGCTCATCCATCCACTGACGTTGCGCATGACCTGGTTTAGCTTGAGCTGTGCTAGCTGGACATTTCTTGCTGTTATGACGGCTGCCACGTCGTCCGCGAAGGCGACAAGGAAGGCGCTCTCCGGCATTTCCGTGCGCAACAGACTGTCATACGTGGCGTTCCAGAGGTCCGGGCCAAGTACAGACCCCTGTGCCGCTCCGCCGGTTATACGTCTCTTTCTCTGGCCTTGTGTTGTGTCGTACAAAAGCCAACGGTCTCTGAGGTAGTCCCGGATCATATCTAGCAAGTATGTTGGAACCTTGAATGACCGTTCCAAGGCCTCCAGCATATCGTCCCATCTTGCCGAGTTGAAGGCGTTCTTGACGTCCAGTGTGACTAGCAGCACTATTGGCCGCGCCTGGTGGCAGGCTTCTTCGGCCTTATGTACCGCCTCGACTACTTCGCCAATTGCTCCTATAGTTGAGTGTCCCTTCCTGAAGCCATGTTGTCGGGGTGAAAGGCCTCCCTCGCTTTCTATGGCTGACGTCAAGCGTATTTTGAGCAGACTCTCCATCATTTTGCCTGCTGTGTCTAGCATGCAGAGTGGCCGGAAGGATGAAGGAGAGTTTGGGTCCCCTTTGCCCTTGGGTATAAGCACCAGTCTCGCCTTCTTCCATTGGCTTGGGAAAACCCGGGCCCTAAGGCAGCTATTGTACATGTTAAGCAGAAGATCAGGCCTCGTTTCCGCTGCTAACCTGATTGCCTCCGCTGGTATGCCATCTGGGCCTGGAGCCTTGCCGGCTTTCATGCTTCGCAGGGCTAGCTTCAGCTCGTCTGTCGAAAACAGACAGGTGGCATTACGATTATTACAAATTACATTATTATTTTTTTTTTTTATTTAATTACAAATTTTCGGCTGCGGCGCTTTTTTCAAGAAAAATCGATACTTCGATATATAATGAAAATTTATAATAAAAAATCTCGCGATATCCTATCGATACTTCGATATATAATGAGAATTTTTAACTGTTTAGTTATTTCCACAATTAATTACCCCACATAACAGTCTGTACTCCGTGTAAACATATTCAATATTTATTCCATTCAGATTGAGTGGCAATACCGCACATCAACAGGTGAATTTTGCGTTGAGCACACCAAAATTGTTTACATTATAATTAATAANATTCAGATTGAGTGGCAAAACCGCACATCAACAGGTGAATCTTGCGTTGAGCACACCCAAATTGTTTACATAATAATCAATAAAATATATAAGTTTTTAGTGATATATTTAGCGATATTTTGACATATATGACTAAAATGAAGTATTGTTGTTGTATGTATAGTGAAATATGGGCATTTTGTGCGTTTGTGTGAGTGTAGTCAGTGAATAAAACGTGCTATTGTGGAAAAGTTTTTTGTTAATAACTCTTGATCGGGTAAAAAAAGTTAACTTCCGCTTTTGGATTCTTGTTTTTGGGGTCCAGACGCGTCTAATGCACCCCCTTTTCAAAGTTTTGAGCAATTTTGGGGTTCAAAGCCCACCTAGATAATTCCCATATTTTCTTGCGCCTTAGTAAGCGTGCAGCCCAAAAATTAAGTTACATACGTTTTTCTGATTTACCTTTTTTCTTTATGGAGTTTTCATCCAAATTGCTAGACATTCTAAAATATACATGTCACCAATAAACAAAAAGCTCGACATGCTAGAAAATAACCAAAGATGTATTTTAGTTTCGCAGGCCTCTGTTATCTTCGCAGCGTCATCCAATACGGATTTTAAATCTAGTGGCGGCATCTTCCTAGTCGCCAGGGAATACCGAGGGATCATACAGTGACTTCTCGTAGCGTTTTCTGCTTAGACATCGCTCCTGTTCCATCACTGCAAATATCCGCACACTTGCTCCAATTCAAACCATTTTTCTGTACAAAATTTCATCGCTAGTGGTGTAAGCCTCAAGTACTTCGCTCATCAAACGTTCTTCTTGGATTTGCATTGCGAATGGGTACTTCACTAACACGAGAAGAACATTAAGTCCCACTACATCGGTACTTCAAGTTGCAAACTAAAAAAATTCACATGTTTTCAAACTTTTTATAAGTTCTTTCTCGACTGCCTCTAAAATCGTGTTGATTCGCTCTTTCACAGTATGATTGTGAAGTTCCAAAGAATAAGTAACATGTATACGTGCGTGAAGCTGCTGCGCTTGTTACGAAAACAGCCCAGTCAGCAAAAAATCCGAAAATGAATCCGAAAACGGGAAGAAAAGTGTATGAAACGCGGATCATGTCTACAAAAGTACTGAAAACGGATGTCAAAAGGGTACATTGCTGACGGGTACAGTCATCTCACGGTTGACAAAAGCTTACTCACACCAGATGTGAAGTTACAAGTCTTCAGATGCTCTTCCCACTTTTCCGCTTGTGTACGTTCACAAGCTGCCGAATATCCGCGTTGAGATCCCTAATACGGGGATTTCCGGATCGGCCTGACGAAGGTTCTCACGTTCATCGACTGGAACAGCCGCTTCAGCAGGGAAGTTTGGAGGGGGGTCCGTGATGCATCCTGCCGGTGCGAAGCGAGCTGCAGCAGCAGTGACAACCCTACGGAACTTACGTTCACCAAGGTGGACATCGGGTGGTGTGGGGAGCGCAGTGAAGGAGCTCTCAGAAAATTCCGCCAAGCCTTTCCAATCAGCTTTAAAAAGTTGATATAGGTCCGGTGTTCCACGGAAGCAAAGTTAGTTGGTCTATCGATCGAGATGACTATAGGCAGATGGTCTGATACCAAAGTCAGCATGGGTCGCCATGATACGCTGTTTATCAGACAAGCGCTGACTATTGTTTTATCTGGCGAGCTGCAGCAGCTGCCCATAATCCTGGTGGGTGCGTCGTCGTTCATTGTGCAGAATGTCGAATTGTCTATCTGCTCAGCCAACTCTGTTCCCCTACGATCGTTTGTCAGGCTTGAATTCCAAAGATCGTGGTGTGCATTAAAGTCACCTACTGCCATATTGTTTTCACCTCTGAGGAGCGCACCTATATCAGGATGATATCCTGCCGGGCAACAAGTGACTGGAGGTATGCAAACGTTAAATATTTCGAGCTCAGCATCGCCTGACCGGATAGCAATGCCCTGACATTCTAGGGTGGTATCCCTGCGGTCGATGTCTGCTTCAATAAGACGATACTGCACGGTGTGGTGCGTTATGAACGCTAAGCCACGGCCATTATCTCGCATGCGATCTCGACGGTGCACGTTGTATCCGGCACAATTCAACAATGTCGAATTGCTCTGCAACTTCGTCTTTTGGACCGCATCTATCAATATACCATTCCTTCCCATGAAGACGGTTATATCCTCGATCTTGCTCTGAAGGAGCTTCATGTGGTTCGGGAGACGTGTTGTTAAGCGGGGTGTGAGGGATGTGTGTGGCTTTGCCGCCATTGGCTGTGTGTGGGGAGGTTGCGGCCCTGTGGTGGTAGTGAGTGGCATCGTAATTGGGGTTTGCGACCGAGCTGCGCAACACGGGCCCTCGAAGTTTCTCGTCCAATCTCGCGTGGTGCGCAGACCTGAACATGTCCTAAAGTGGCACCAGCCAAGGCAGGTGTTGCACTTGACTGATGTCACGTTACGGAGTATCCTGGCCTGATATACCGTGCAGATTGTAGGAGGAACCAAGAGTTGTTGCCGGCGGCGTGTGGGTGGTGGTGCGGTTGTGTCTGTTGTGTGCTCTGTAGTGGTTGTGGTGTGGTCTATTGTGTTGTGGTGCTGTGGTGTTTGTGTTGAGCTGCTCAGTTGGACTGGGGTTAGCCGTGAAGGCTGCTCTGTTTGAGCAGCAGGGGGCCACAAATGATGTGGTGGCCCTGGGTTTGACTCGATGCCAGCCCTGAGCACAAGAATACGTTGCAAATGTAGCCGTATGGACGAACAACTTCTGATATACTTCGCCGACCTTAACGGAGTTAGATCGGCGAAACAAAAGCCCTTGGTCGGGTAAACGCCGGGTCATTCCAGCATCGTAATGCCACCCCATACCAATTCCAATTTCTGAAACAAGGTTGCATTGCATTATAAACCACGTTCTTAAAGGCACGCGGAAATAGTTGGCAGGTGTAGACGTTGGGTAATTGTATTAATGCGGAGTGCTGGAGAGTGGCAATACCGCACATCAACAGGTGAATTTTGCGTTGAGCACACCAAAATTGTTTACATTATAATTAATAAAATATATAAGTTTTTAGTGATATATTTAGCGATATTTTAACATATATGACTAAAATGAAGTATTGTTGTTGTATGTATAGTGAAATATGGGCATTTTGTGCGTTTGTGTGAGTGTAGTAAGTGAATAAAAAGTGCTAAATCTAGTGGCGGCATCTTCCTAGTCGCCAGGGAATACCGAGGGATCATACAGTGACTTCTCGTAGCGTTTTCTGCTTAGACATCGCTCCTGTTCCATCACTGCAAATATCCGCACACTTGCTCCAATTCAAACCATTTTTCTGTACAAAATTTCATCGCTAGTGGTGTAAGCCTCAAGTACTTCGCTCATCAAACGTTCTTCTTGGATTTGCATTGCGAATGGGTACTTCGCTAACACGAGAAGAACATTAAGTCCCACTACATCGGTACTTCAAGTTGCAAACTAAAAAAATTCACATGTTTTCAAACTTTGTATAAGTTCTTTCTCGACTGCCTCTAAAATCGTGTTGATTCGCTCTTTCACAGTATGATTGTGAAGTTCCAAAGAATAAGTAACATGTATACGTGCGTGAAGCTGCTGCGCTTGTTACGAAAACAGCCCAGTCAGCAAAAAATCCGAAAATGAATCCGAAAACGGGAAGAAAAGTGTATGAAACGCGGATCATGTCTACAAAAGTACTGAAAACGGATGTCAAAAGGGTACATTGCTGATGCTTCGGGGGTCTGGTGGTTCGTAAAATACGGAAGCAGCAAGGCCTCCAGTGACTTCGCTACCGGGGAAGGGAGTGTTATCGGGCGATAAGATTCTCCTTTGTTGGCTGGTTTCCCCGGTTTGAGCAGTGGGACCACTCTCCCCAACTTCCAGATATCTGGGATGATGAGAGTGGCCATTGACATATTGAGGACCTACGTTAGGTACGCTACTCCCGCACGACACAAATTTTTCAGTATCAACATGCATATTTCGTCGGGACCCATGGTTTTGGAGGCTTTCGCCTTGCTGATGGCCACCTGAACTTCACCGCTAGTGAAAGCAAGGGGCACAAGTTGTTGGCAGTTTGTGCAGCCTTCTGGTCACTCGACCCTTGGCTTTGTCCACTGGAGGATGCAGTATAAACTGCCGGCTAAACTAGCTCGCGCATCGCTCCGGGTCCGACGAAACATGGTCGCCGAAAGAAATTTCGGCCCGGTAATCGTGCTTCGTCGGATTGGACAGTGATCTCACGGTTGACAAAAGCTTACTCACACCAGTTACAAGTCTTCAGATGCTCTTTCCCACTTTTCCGCTTGCGTACGTTCACAAGCTGCCGAATATCCGCGTTGAGATCCCTAATACGGGGATTTCCGGATCGGCCTGACGAAGGTTGTCACGCTCATCGGCTGGAACAGCCGCTTCAGCAGGGAAGTTTGGAGGGGGGGTCCGTGATGCATCCTGCCGGTGCGAAGCGAGATGCAGCAGCAGTGACAACCCTGCGGAACTTACGTTCACCAAGGTGGACGTCGGGTGGTGTGGGGAGCGCAGTGAAGGAGCTCTCAGAAAATTCCGCGAAGTCTTTCCAATCAGCTTTAGAAAAGTTGATATAGGTCCGGTGTTCCACGGAAGCAAAGTCAGTTGGTCTATCGATCGAGATGACTATGGGCAGGTGGTCTGATACCAAAGTCAGCATGGGTCGCCATGATACGCTGTTTATCAGACAAGCGCAGACTATTGTTTTGTCTGGCGAGCTGCAGCAGCTGCCCATAATCCTGGTGGGTTCGTCTTCGTTCATTGTGCAGAATTTCGAACTGTCTATCTGCTCAGCCAAGTCTGTTCCCCTATGATCGTTTGACAGGCTTGAATGCCAAAGATCGTGGTGTGCATTAAAGTCACCTACTGCCATATGGTTTTCACCTCTGAGGAGCGCACCTATATCAGGATGATATCATTCCGGGCAGCAAGTGACTGGGGGTATGTAAACGTTAAATATTTCGAGCTCAGCATCGCCTGACCGAATAGCAATGCCCTGATATTCTGGGGTTGTATCCCTGCGGTCGATGTCTGCTTCAATAAGACGATACTGCACGGTGTGGTGCGTTATGAACGCTAAGCCACGGCCATTATCTCGCATGCGATCTCGACGGTGCACGTTGTATCCGGCACAATTCAACAATGTATAATTGCTGTGCAACTTCGTCTTTTGGACCGCCGCTATCAATATACCATTCCTTCCCATGAAGACGGTTATCTCCTCGATCTTGCTCTGAAGGAGCTTCATGTGGTTCGGGAGACGTGTTGTTATGCGATGTGTGGGGGATGTGTGTGGCTTTGCCGCCATTGGCTGTGTGTGGGGAGGTTGCGGCCCTGTGGTGGTAGTGAGTCGCATCGCAATTGGGGTTTGCGACCGAGCTGCGCAACACGGGCCCTCGAAGTTCCTCGTCCAATCTCGTGTAGTGCGCAGACCTGAACATGTCCTAAAGTGGCACCAGCCAAGGCAGGTGTTGCACTTGACTGATGTCACGTTACGGAGTATCCTGGTCTGATATACCGTGCAGATTGCAGGAGGAACCAAGAGTTGCGGCCGGTGGCGTATGGGTGGTGGTGCGTTTGTGTCTGTTGTGTGCTCTGTAGTGGTTGTGGAGTGGTCTATTGTGTTGTGGTGCTGTGGTGTTTGTGTTGAGCTGCTCAGTTGGACTGGGGTTAGCGGTGAAGGCTGCTCCGTTTGAGCAGCAGGGGGCCACAAATGATGTGGTCCACTGCCGATGGGTCCGCAGTCCTGAGCAGACTATGAGGTGACTCCACCCGTCGCAAGCATTGCACCTGACTGAGGTGGAGTTGTGGTGTAGTCGTCTCTGGCATACACAGCAGGTGTACATAGGTATCTGGCCCTGGGTTTGACTCGATGCCAGCCCTGAGCACAAGAATACGTTGCAAATGTAGCCCTATGAACGAACAACTGATACACTTCGCCGACCTAATCGGGGTTAGATCGCCGAAACAACAGCCCTTGGTCGAGTAAACGCCGAGTCATTCCAGCACGTAGAACCGGCTGTCGTGGGAATGTTCGCAATAGGGGTGTTTTGCATGAACCAATTAGAACAGATCTGACCGGCTGAGAAGCAGCCATTTGCAATTGAGAAAAAAGCAATTGAGAAAAAAGTGTATGACGTTCGTAGTTTTGGAGTTTGCTATTTCTGTTTTGCTTCTTTCTTTATGTGTATTTTGTCGGTGGTTTATTTCAGTGCTTTTTAAGAGATTTTCAATAAATTTTTGTGCGAATGTAATGAAAATGAAGTGCGCGGTGATTGGTTGCAAAAACACGTACAAAAATAATAAATTGGTTAGCACACACATGTGCTACAAAGTTGCTTGCACTTTTTTCTTTAGGCTTCGTCTTCATATTCTTTGTTTACTTTTCAAAGAAAATAACATGGCTCCGGAATTACAAACGTCAGCCAGAAAATTACTTTTTTCTTTTGCTTCATCTTGTCAGTTCTTGTGTAGTTGGATCATGGGTGTTTTGTTTCGCTTTGCTTCATAATTCCGCTTTGACAGGTAAGTTCAATACATGATTTTATATGAGTCTTGTTAAATAGAATGCGAGAAAAGCAAAGCGAAGCAAAATCATGGGCAACTCTCAACTTTTGCGCGCTTTGGCAATCAGCTGTCTATATGTATCTTTTCTCGTGCGCTTGCATTTGCATTTAATGACAACAATAAGGTAAATAAGAATTATTATTGCTGTAATTAATGCATATTATTATATTGTGCTGCCCTATTCTGCATTTGGATTACGTTCCCGCATTCCGCTCCGCTAAAATCGTAATTTGGTATTCTGAGTTACGATCGAGTCGAAAGAATAAGAGGAGAGCGAAAACATCTTCGAAATCAGCTGGCTGCCCATGATGCGATAATCCAAGGTGGTATCAGTTGTGCCAGCTCGATTTGACACTGCCTTAGCTCAGTAGAATAAGAAGAAAAACGGGAAGAAATGTATCCCTATTTGGGGGAAAAATATAAAATTTCATATTTTCTTCTAAACAAAATTGGCTTTGAAATAAAATAAAATAAAAGACCTTCTTGAGAAAACAAAATGTGTATACTGAGAAAAATAAATTTTATTTCAACATATTATTAGGCAAAGAATTGTCAAAGAAGAAACTCTGTTTCACCTAAGGCAGTCAATATGGCGGAATTAGAGCGAGGAGTTGCCAACCGATAACACCTTGTATTATTGGGCCCTTTCACACGGTCAGTATTTATTAACGTGATCCAAGTATCGCGATATTTATTGACGGTGTAGCATGCAATATTGATGGATCGCGATCCATATCGCAAAATTTGGAAATACGGATCGCAAAACCGTCAATAAATATTAGACGTGTAGCATTTTCAAAACGCGATCCAAACATTTCGTCAGTACATATTGTACTCCCATAACGCGAACAACGAAAATGTATTCGCATTGCCTTCGCTCTCGGTGCTTAAAACCCTTCAAAATAAATTGAAAGTATTTAAATTAAAATTGGAAATTTAAAAAAATTATGGATAGCATTATCTGTAAGGTATTCGTACATAATAATAATATTTTCGGTAATTATCTAGGTTGGTGGGAAATTAACTTTTTTACCAGATCAAAAGTTATTAAGAAAAAACTTTTTCACAATACCACCTTTTTTATCCACTTAATATACACACACAAACGCACAAATCGCCCATATTTCACCATACATACAACGACAATACCTCATTTTAGCCACATATGTAAAAATATCGCTAAATATATCACTAAAAACTTATATGTTTTATTTATTATAATGTAAACAATTTTGGCGTGCTCAACGCGAAATTCACCTGCTGATGTGCGGTATTGCCAATCTCCAGCACTCCGAATTAATACAATTACCCAACGTCTACACCTGCCAACTATTTCCGCGTGCCTTTAAGAATGTGGTTTATAATGCAATGCAACCTTGTTTCAGAAATTGGAATTGGTATGGGGTGGCATTACGATTATTACAAATTACATTATTATTATTTTTTTTTTAATTACAAACTTTCGGCTGCGGCACTTTTTTCAAAAAAATCGACACTTCGATATATAATGAAAATTTATAATAATAATAATAAAAAATCATCAGTCTCGACTAACTCTCATAGTGAACGGTAGTGCTTTCTTGCGCAAGAAGTAGTTTACCCTTTCTTTTGTGCTATATTCTACCTTACTTCATACAAACATAAATATAATAACCGCGAGTATAAATACATACATTCAAACGCTTAAAATGGGGATTGACGACCCGCCTGATCGAGGCAAATCAAATATGCCCACTCTTAAGTGGGATAAAACAAAAGCTTCTAACTTTAAAAATACCGGACCCGTCTACCTAATCATGTCAAGAACCAACAGCAATCAGACACTATCAAATACTTCACCATTTCTAATTAAAAAAGCAATTGACGCAACATNCTCAAACGCTTAAAATGGAGATTGACGACCCGCCTGATCGAGGCAAATCAAATATGCCCACTCTTAAGTGGGATAAAACAAAAGCTTCTAACTTTAAAAATACCGGACCCGTCTACCTAATCATGTCAAGAACCAACAGCAATCAGACACTATCAAATACTTCACCATTTCTAATTAAAAAAGCAATTGACGCAACATGCGGCAGTGAAATAGAGGAGTGCAAGAAAACCAGAAATGGACAAATACTTATTAAAACAAAAAATAACTTACAGGCTAACAAATTAACGACTCTAACAGCACTAGACAACAACACATCAATAGAAATAACACAGCACAAAACACTAAACTATTCAAAAGGCGTAATTTACTGCAACGATCTTAGAGGACTACAGGAAGACTACATTCTTTTGGAATTAAAAACGCAAAAAGTAATTGAAGTGAAGAAAATTCTAAAGAAATCCGACTACGAACTTATTGAAACGGGATTGGTAATACTCACATTTGAAACAACAAATCTACCATCAGAGATGAGAATCGGTTATGAAAAAGTCAACGTTCGGCCCCTACATTCCTCTACCACTCAAATGCAATAATTGCCAAAGATATGGTCATACAGCAAAAATCTGCAAAGCTGAAAAAACATGCGCAAATTGTGCAAGCAATTATCACTTGAACGACGATATGGAAGAGAAGTGCAAAAACGAGGAGGCTTGCATAAACTGCATTAGACAACTACAACAACCCAACGACATCCCGCCACTGACAAAAAATGTCACATCTTCCTGAAACAAAAAGAAATACAAGCGATTAAAACTACACTCAAAACAGACTACAAAGGGGCGCTAGCCATTTACAACGAAAGACACCAACACTATCAGCAACCATACTCAACAATAGTAAGAAATAATCCTAACACAAATAATCGCCAATACAACCTGCCAACAATGGCACACAACAGAAACACGTCTACCAACCCAGCAATAAACAAAACTGCTACACCATCAGCAGAACTACTACCAAAACCCATTACTGCAAGAAGAGCCGCAGTAGACTACTCAGACTTACCAAGCGAATCTGATTCTGAAATACAGACTAACGCGACCACATCTGCAAACGCAAAAACTACGACTAAAATCCTGCCAATAAAGACTTCAAAACGCGTATAAGCCCAGTTCAAAAGGTTATATAGCAACAGAAGCCAAAACACCCAATCGAGCAACTGTAAAAGAATACTAACAGATAGTACTAACACCATAGCTGAAAGCGAAGAGCATTCAGAAGACTAATCAGAATTTTATACATACTTTCATAGACAAATATATATACATAGACAAATACATATATATATATATATATATATTTATAGATACATTTATACCTATAGATTACTGACAATTAAAATACTACAATGGAATATACGAGGTTACGTAAACAATTACTACGAACTACTAACACTTATTAAACTATGCAATCCAAAAGTTATATCCTTACAGGAAACACATATTAAGCCCAATGAACAAGTTGCCATCCCAATAAATTATCTCCTCTACTCAGTTAATGGCTACAACAGTTACGGAGGAGTTGCTTTGCTGATACACAGCTCTGTTCAACACAAAAGTATCGTACTGAACAACGACTTTTACGCTATAGCAGTGGAAATTCATTCCGCAAAAAAATTTACAATATTCTCTACATACATCTCACCCAGTCATAGCTTCAACAAAACGAATCTTGAAAACGTACTATTTAACAATAACCAATCGTTTCTTGTAACCGGAGACTTCAACGCATGGCATAGCATGTGGGGTTCCGAATCCAATAATCGAAGAGGTAAAATCTTAGCAAATTTTATCAATCAAGGAAATAGCATAGTTTTAAATGATGGGTCTCCCACACATTTTTCAACACATAACGCTTTTACAAACATTGAAATTTCTTTCGCAAGTCCCGACATAGCAATAGGTGCTGGTTGGAATATTATTGACGATCTGCATGGAAGTGATCACCTTCCTATAACGATCACCATTTCCCCGTCTCAATTCCAAAGAAAAAGTTTTACCAAACCGCAATTTATGACAAAACAGGCAAATTGGGGTCTATATAGATCCAAAACTGTAGAATACGATCGACAAAGACCTGTTTCAACAAATTTAAATCAAGAAGCCGCCAATATTAAGAAAATAGTACTACAAAGTGCCCACTTAGCGATTCCACAAAATAATCCCAATAGAAAGGCTATGAATGTCCCTTGGTGGAATAAAAATTTACAAAAACTCAAAGAGGAAAAAAACAAACACTGGNTACCTATTTCAACAAATTTAAATCAAGAAGCCGCCAATATTAAGAAAATAGTACTCCAAAGTGCCCACTTAGCGATTCCACAAAATAATCCCAATAGAAAGGCTATGAATGTCCCTTGGTGGAATAAAAATTTACAAAAACTCAAAGAGGAAAAAAACAAACACTGGCAAACCTTAAAACGAGTTACTAACCAAGATAACATCATAAAATTTAGAAAAGCGAGTGCAATATTCAGAAGAGAAATTAAGGAAGCAAAAAAATCTGCCACTTTCAATTTTACTTCTGAAATCAACCCCTCCACACCAATTGAAAAAATCTGGTCCAACATCCGACGATTCACAGGACATAAATCCACACACAGCATACACTGCATAAACACAACAAATAATAATAGTACAGCATTAACCCAACCCAATGACATTGCCAACGAGTTTGGACAGTGGTGGTCAAAAGAATCCTCCGATAATAAATTTTCACACACCTATATAAGCCACAAACAGCGTATCAGAACAGTAAACAATACAACATGCAAAAGCGCCAAACAGATAGAGGACAATATTACCCTAACTGAACTCATGACAGCATTAAACAGTTTAAAAGGTCACACACCTGGGCTAGACCGAATCTCATACCCTATGCTACGCCATCTTTCTTTTCATACGACAACCAGACTAGTAAAATTTTTTAATAACATATTTAATTCCTTCATCCCTCAAGCTCTAAAAACTTCCATCGTAGTCCCAATCCTGAAACCCAACTCAAACAAAACACTCCTACAGTCATATCGTCCAATATCTTTAAACTCATGTATCGCTAAGTTAATGGACAAAATTATAGCCAACAGGTTATGGTGGTTTATCAATAAGAACAAACTTATCCATAATAACCAAATTGGCTTTAAAAGAGGAAAGTCGATAACGGATGCTCTACTGTTTGTAGAACATCTAATTGCCGACTCACTCGCTAAGAAAAAACACGCTTCCATAATTTCGTTGGACTTCGCCAAAGCATTCGACAAGATCGGCACACATTCGGTGATGGACCAGTTAGACAAATGGCAAGTCGGCCCGAAAATCAAACAGTATATTTTAAACTTTATGACAAACCGAAAAATAACAGTGAGGGTAGGAAAACATTTATCTGAGATACACACTCTGCACAACGGCATACCGCAAGGTTCACCAATATCGGTGTTACTTTTCCTAGTCTCCTACAACAAATTATGCGAAATTATCAGTATGCATAAGGAATTAAGCTTTTGCGCCTACGCAGACGATTTCCACCTTATCCTGAAACACAACAGAAACAAAACACTAAACATAAATTTAAATAACCTATTCGAAAGAATACAAGAATGGTGCGACTACTCAGGCGCAACTATCTCATTACACAAAAGTAAACATCTGCACATTTGTCGTAAGCGAAATTGCGTATGCACAATAAGTTGCAACAACCTCCAAATCCCGAACGTAAAAGAACTAAGACTACTTGGTATACTGTTAAACAATACTTTTAGATGGAACACGCACATAGCATATCTGCAGCATTCGCTTACACAAAGGCTAAACATAATAAAATGTCTCTCAAGCTTAAAGTTTAATTGCAATACTCACACACTAGTGTCTATTGTAAAATCAATAATAACATCTAAAATAGATTTTGGTCTATTCCTATACGGTACTGCACCACGGTCGCAACTATCAAAAATAAACACTATTCTAAACGCTGCGGTTAGGACTGCTCTTGGTGCTTTCTGCACTACACCAATTAACAATATGCTTTTCGAAGCAGGCATAGCTCCAATCAGACAAAGAACAGCTTTAGTTATAAACAGACTATACAAAAACCTCGTAAACAGCCATAGTTCACTCTTACACAACATTGTAAATAAATATAAAAATAACAAAGTACTAAAACCCAACTCAACGATTGCAAAAATAATAGTAAACTGCAAAAATAATGATCTACCATACAAACCCATTAAACAAATAAACCAGAAATATCCTCCGTGGCACTTCAAATCAAGCATAATAAACTTAAGTCTCAGCAAGCTCCACAAATCAAACACGACGGCAGAAACATTCAGAAAATGCTTCTATCAACTAAAATGTGAAATGGACGATAGAATACTTGTATACACCGACGGGTCCCAAGTGCAGGACAACATAGGACTGAGTGTTACCACTGAAAGCTCTATTTTACTAATAGCTAACTGTCCAGAATTTACTTCTATTTTTACTGCAGAAATAATAGCTATTCTTTCGGCCATAAACTTAATAAAAAATCACAAAGGCAGATACGCTGTATGCACCGATTCCCTATCGTCACTTAAAGCTATTCATAATATAAGCAACAACGACTATTACCCTGAATTGTTAAGAAATATATTAATGGGCCTATATCCTAAAATATTGCTTGTCTGGATTCCTGGACATACAAATATACCAGGTAATGAATTCGCCGATAAGATCGCGAAATTAGCTACGACGGCCCCTGTGCACACAATATGCAACTTAAGCCATAAAGACATCAACAAATTTTTAAAAGCCAAACTTACACAAGAAACTGAACGCTACGTATGGAACAAAACATCCGACTGGTACAAATCTCACAATATGAACAAAACTAACTTAACACATTTCCCAAACATTAATCTACATCCATCTCTAACACGACTAGATCTGACAAAATACATACGATTGCGACTCGGACACACAAGACTTACACACCAGAACTTAATAGATAAAACCATCGCAAACTCATGTCCCTATTGCAGAGATAACCACGTATCAGTCAATCATATCCTCCTTAACTGTCCATCCTTCGACTACTTCAGAATAAATACCTTTCAAAACCAAAATCCAACTAAGTACCTTTCAGATCCTACCACACAAAACATAGAATTAATTATTGAATTTTTAAGAATTACACAACTGTATTTCTTAATATGAATAATTAAAAAAACAACCAAAAAATGTCAACTCAGAAGTTAGCTTAAGGCCTTTGTAGCCATAGCTCTTAAGTTCTTAACTTATAATTTTAATTATAAGTTACAGCTGTTAATAAATAAATAAATATAATAAAAAATCTCGCGATATCCTATCGATACTTCGATATATAATGAGAAATTTTAACTGTTTAGTTATTTCCACAATTAATTACCCCACATAACAGTCTGTACTCCGTGTAAACATATTCAAAATTTATTCCGTTCAGATTGAGTGGCAATACCGCACATCAACAGGTGAATTTTGCGTTGAGCACACCAAAATTGTTTACATTATAATTAATAAAATATATAAGTTTTTAGTGATATATTTAGCGATATTTTGACGTATGTGACTAAAATGAAGTATTGTTGTTGTATGTATGCGTTTTGTGCGTTTGTGTGAGTGTAGTAAGTGAATGAAAAGTGCTATTGTGGAAAATTTTTTGTTAATAACTCTTGATCGGGTAAAAAAAGTTAACTTCCGCTTTTGGATTCTTGTTTTTGGGGTCCTGAAGCGTCCAATGGCACCCTCTTTCCAAAGTTTTGACCAATTTTGGGGTTCAAAACCCACCTAGATAATTACCATATTTTCTTGCGCCTTAATAAGCGTGCAGCAAAAAATTTAGTTACATACGTTTTTCTGATTTACTTTGTTTATTTATGGAGTTTTCATCCAAATTGCTAGACATTCTAAAATATACATGTCACCAATAAACAAAAAAGCTCGACGTGCTAGAAAAAAACCAAAGATGTATTTTACTTTCGCAGGCCTCTGTTATCCTCTCAGCGTCATCCAATACGGGGTAAATCTAGTGGCGGTATCTTCTAGTCGCCAGGGAATACCGAGGGATCATACAGTGACTTCTCGTAGCGTTTTCTGCTTAGACATCGCTCCTGTTCCATCACTGCAAATATCCGCATACTTGCTCCAATTCAAACCATTTTTCTGTATAAAAGTTCGTCGCTAGTGGTGTAAGTCTCAAGTATTTCGCTCATCAAACGTTCTTCTTCGATTTGCATTGCGAATGGGTACTTCACTAACACGAGAAGAACATTAAGTGCCACTACGTCGGTACTTCAAGTTGCAAACTAAAAAATTCACATCTTTTCAAACTTCTTATAAGTTCGTTCTCGGCTGCGTCTCAAATCGTGTTGATTCTCAGTATGATTGTGAAGTTTCAAAGAATAAGTAACATATACACGTGCGTGAAGCTCGTGAGCTTGTTACAAAAGCAGCCCAGCCAGCAAAAAATCCGAAAATGAATCCGAAAACGGGAAGAAAAGTGGATGAAATGCTATGGTACTTCACTAACACGAGAAGAGCATTAAGCCCCGCTACGTCGGTACTTCAAGTTGCAACCTAAAAAATTCACATGGTTTCAAACTTTTTATAAGTTCGTTCCCGACTGTAAGAATAAGTAACATATACACGTGCGTGAAGCCAGCAAAAAATCCGAAAATGAATCCGAAAACGGATAGAAATGTGTATGAAAAGCGGAATATGTCTAAAAAATTACTGAAAACGGATGTGAAAAGGGTACCATGCTGATGCTTCTGGGGTCTGGTGGTTCGTAAAATACGGAAGCAGCAAGGCTTCTAGTGTCTTCGCTACCGGGGAAGGGAGTGTTATCGGGCGATAAGATTCTCCTTTTTTGGCTGGTTTCCCCGGTTTGAGCAATGGGACCACTCCCCCCAACTTCCAGATATCTGGGATGATGAGAGTGGCCATTGACATATTGAGGACCTACGTTAGGTACGCTACTCCCGCACGACACAAATTTTTCAACATCAACATGCATATTTCGTCGGGACCCATGGTTTTGAAGGCTTTCGCCTTGCTGATGGCCACCTGAACTTCACCGCTAGTGAAAGCAAGGGGCACAAGTTGTTGGCAGTTTGTGCAGCCTTCTCAACTGCCGGCTAAGCATGGTCCCACAAAGCATGGTCGCCGAAATAAATTTCGACCCGGTCGTCGTGCTTCGTCGGATTGGACAGTGATCTCACGGTTGACAAAAGCTTACTCACACCAGAGGTGAAGTTAAAAGTCATAAGATCCTCTTCCTACATTTCCGCTTATGTACGTTCACAAGCTGCCGAATCTCCGCGTTGAGATCCCTAATACGGGGATTTCCGGTATGGGCCTGACGAAGGCCGGTCCGTGATGCATCCTGCCGGTGCGAAGCGGGTAGCAGCAGCAGTGACAACCCTGCGGAACTTACTTTCTCCAAGGTGGACGTCGGTTGGTGTGGGGAGCGGAGCGAAGGAGCTCTCAGAAAATTCCGCTAAGCCTTTCCAATCAGCGTTAGAAAAGTTGATATAGGTCCGGTGTTCCGCGGAAGCAAAGTCAGTTGGTCTATCGATCGAGATGAGTATGGGCAGATGGTCTGATGCCAAAGTCAGCATGGGTCGCCATGATACGCTGTTTATCAGACAAGCGCTGACTATAGTTTTGTCTGGCGAGCTGCAGCAGCTGCCCATAATCCTGGCGGGTGCGTCGTCGTTCATTGTGCAGAATGTCGAATCATCTATCTGCTCAGCCAAGTCTGTTCCCCTACGATCGTTTGACAGGCTTGAATGCCAAAGATCGTGGTGTGCATTAAAGTCACCTACTACCATATGGTTTTCACCTCTGAGGAGCGAACCTATATCTGGATGATATCCTTCCGGGCAGCAAGTGGCTGGGTGTATGTAAACTAAACGTTAAATATTTCGAGATCAACATCGCCTGACCGGATAGCAATGCCCTGGCATTCTAGGGTGGTATCCCTGCGGACGATGTCTTCTTCAATAGGAAGATACTGCACGGTGTGGTGCGTTATGAACGCTAAGCCACGGCCATTATCTCGATGCGATCTCGACGGTACACGTTGTATCCGACACAATTCAACAATCTTGAATTGCTGTGCAGCTTCGTTTTTTGGACGGCAGCTATCAATATACCATTCCTTCCCATGAAGACGGTTATCTCCTCGATCTTGCTCTGAAGGAGCTTCATGTGGTTCGGAAGACGTGCTGTTATACGGGGTGTGAGGGATGTGTGTGGCTTTGCCGCCATTGGCTGTGTGCGCTGCTAGGGAGGTTGCGGCCCTGTGGTGGTAGTGGGTGGCATCGCAATTGGGGCTTGCGACCGAGCTGCGCAACACGGGCCCTCGAAGTTCCTCGTCCAATCTCGCGTGGTGCGCAGACCTGAACATGTCCTAAAGTGGCACCAGCCAAGGCAGGTGTTGCACTTGACTGATGTCACGTTACGGAATATCCTGGTCTGACAGACCGTGCAGATTGTAGGAGGAACCAGGAGTTGGTGCCGGCGGAGTGTGGGTGGTGGTGCGGTTGTGTCTGTTGTGTGCTCTCTAGTGGTTGTGGTGTGGTCTATTGTGTTGTGGTGCTGTGGTGTTTGTGTTGAGCTGCTCAGTTGGACTGGGGTTAGCCGTGAAGGCTGCTCTGTTTGACTGCCGATGTGTCCGTAGTCCTGAGCATACTCTGAGGTGACTCCACCCGTCGCAAGCATTGCACTTGACTGAGGTGGAGTTGTGGTGTAGTCGTCTCTGGCATACACAGCAGGTGTACATAGGTATGTGGCCCTGGGTTTGACTCGATGCCAGCCCTGAGCACAGGAATACGTTGCAAATGTAGCCCTATGGACGAACACCTTCTGATATACTTCGCCGACCTAAACGAGGTTAGATCGCCGAAACAACAGCCCTTGGTCGGGTAAACGCCGAGTCATTCCCGCACGTAGAACCGGCTGTCGTGGGAATGTTCGCAATGGGGGTGTTTTGCATGAACCAATTAGAACAGATCTGACCGGCTGAGAAGGAGCCATTTGCAATTGAGAAAAAAAGCAATTGAGAAAAAAGAGTATGACGTTCGTAATTTTGGAGTTTGCTATTTCTGTTTTGCTTCTTTCTTTATGGGTATTTTGTCGGTGCTTTATTTCAGTGATTTTTAAGCGATTTTCAAAAAATTTTGGTGCGAATGTAATGAAAATGAAGTGCGCGGTGATTGGTTGCAAAAACACGTACAAAAAAAATAAATTGGTTAGCACACACATGTGCTACAAAGTTGCTTGCATTTTTTTCTTTATGCTTCGTCTTCATATTCTTTGTTTACTTTTCAAAGAAAATAACATGGCTCCGGAATTACAAACGTCAGCCAGAAAATTACTTTTTTCTTTTGCTTCATCTTGTCAGATCTTGTGTAGTTGGATCATGGGTGTTTTGTTTCGCTTTGCTTCATAATTCCGCTTTGACAGATAAGTTCAATACATGATTTTATATGAGTCTTGTTAAATAGAATGCGAGGAAAGCAAAGCGAAGCAAAATCATGGGCAACTCTCAACTTTTGCGCGCTTTGGCAATCAGCTGTCTACATGTATCTTTTCTCGTGCGCTTGCATTTGCATTTAATGACAACAATAAGGTAAATAAGAATTATTGTTGCTATTATAAATGCATATTATTATATTGTGCTGCCCTATTCTGCATTTCGATTACGTTCCCGCATTCCGTTCCGCTACAATGGTAATTTGGTATTCCGAGTCCCGATCGAGACGAAAGAATAAGAGGAAGAGCGAAAACATCTTCTAAATCAGCTGGTTGCCCATGATGCAATAACACAAGGTGGTATCAGTTGTGCCAACTCGATTTGACACTGCCTTAGCTCAATAGACTAAGAAGAAAAACGGGAAGAAATGAATCCCCATTTGGGGGAAAAATATAAAATTTCATATCTTCTTCTAAACAAAATTTGCTTTTTTATAGTATATACGTAATGAATTGAAACAAAATAAGATAAAAGACCTTCTTGAGAAAACAAAATGTGAATACTGAGAAAAAATAAAAAAAATGCAACTATATTATTAGGCAAATAATTGTTAAAGAAGTAACACTGTTTCACCTAAGGCAGTCAATATGGCGGAAATAGAGCGAGGAGTTGCCAACCGATAACACCTTGTATTATTGGGCCCTTTCACACGGTCAGTATTTATTGAGGTGATCCAAGTATCGCGATATTTATTGACGGTGTAGCATGCAATATTGATGTATCGCGAAAAAAATTCTAAGAATTTGTAAATATGGGTCGGGGATCGCAAAACCGTCAATAAATATTAAATGTGTAGCATTTTCAAAACGCGATCCATACATTTCGTCAGTACATATTGTACAGTACATATTGTATCTCCTCGATCTTGCTCTGAAGGAGCTTCATGTGGTTCGGAGACGTGTTGGTGGCGGGGTGTGAGGGATGTGTGTGTGTGCGCTGCTGAGGACGTTGCGGCCCTGTGGTGGTAGTGCGTAGCATCGCAATTGGGGTTTGCGACCGATCTGCGCAACACGGGCCCTTGAAGTTCCTTGTCCAATCTCGCGTGGTGCGTAGACCTGAACATTTCCTAAAGTGGCACCAGCCAAGGCAGGGGTTGCACTTGACTGATTGGAGTGGAGTGGGGGTGTAGTCGTCTCTGGCTCACACAGCAGGTGTACATAGGTATATGGCCCTGGGTTTGACTCGGTGCCAGCCTTGAGCAAAATAATACGTTGCAAATGTAGCCCTATGAACGAAAAACTTCTGATATACTTCGCCGACCTAAACAGGTTTAGATCACTGAAACAACAGCCCTTGGTCGGGTAAACCCCGAGTCATTCCAGCACGTAGAACCCGCTGTCGTGGGGATGTTCGCAATAGGGGTATTTTGCATGAACCAATTAGAACAGATCTTACCGGCTGAGAAACAGCCATTTGCAATCGAGAAAAAAGCAATTGAGAAAAAAGTGTATGTCGTTCGTAATTTTGAAGTTTCCTATTTCTGTTTTGCTTTTTTCTTTATGTGTATTTTGTTGGTGGTTCATTTTAGTGATTTTTAAGCGATTTTCAATAATTTTTTGTGCGAATGTAACTAAAATGAAGTGCGCGGTGATTGGTTGCAAAAAAACACGTACAAAAATGATAAATTGGTTAGCACACATATGTGCTACAAAGTTGCTTGCATTTTTTTTTCTTTATTCTTCGTCTTCATATTCTTTGCTTTTTTTTTCAAAGAAAATAACATGGCTCCGGAATTACAAACGTCTGCCAGAAAATTACTTTTTTCTTTTGCTTCATCTTGTCAGATCTTGTGTAGTTGGATCATGGGTGTTTTGTTTCACTTTGCTTCATAATTCCGCCTTGACAGATAAGTTCAATACATGATTTTATATGAGTCTTGCTAAATAGAATGCGAGGAAAGAAAAGCGAAGCAAAATCATGGGCAACTCGCAACTTTTGCGCGCTTTGGCAATCGGTAGTATATTCGTATTGAAATGAAATAAAATAAGATAAGAGACTTTCTTGAGAAAACAAAATGTGTATACTGAGAAAAAATAAATAAAAATCAACTATATTATTAGGCAAAGAATTGTTAAAGAAGTAACACTCTTTACCCTAAGGCAGTCAATATGGCGGAATTAGAGCGAGAAGTAGCCAACCGATAACACCTTGTATTATTGGGCCTTTCACACGGTCAGTATTTATTGACGTTATCCAAGTATCGCGATATTTATTGACGGTGTTGCATGCAATATTGATGGATCGCGATCCATATCGTAAAATTTCTAAGAATTTGTAAATATGGGTCGCCTTTCGCAAATCCGTCAATAAATATTAAACGTGTAGCATTTTCAAAACGCGATCCATATATTTCGTCAGTACATATTGAACTCCCATAATGCGAACATCGAAAACGTATTCGCATCGCCTTCGCTCTCGGTGCTTAAACCCCTTCAAAACAAATTGAAAGTATTTAAATTAAAATTGGAAATTCTTAAAAATTATGGAAAGCATTATCTGTAAATTATTCGTACAAAATAAGAATATTTTCGGTAATTATCTAGGTGGGCTTTCAATCCCTAAAACTGATCAAAATTTAGGAAAGGGGGTACCATTAGACGCGCCTGGAGCCCAGTAGCAAGAATCCAAAAGCGGAAATTAACTTTTTTACCCGATCAAAAGTTATTAAGAAAAAACTTTTTCACAATAGCACTTTTTTTATTCACTAAATACACATACACAAACGCACAAATCGCCCATATTTCACCATACATACAACAACAATACTCCATTTTAGCCACATATGTATGTCAAAATATCGCTAAATGTATCACTAAAAACTTATATATTTTATTTATTATAATGTAAACAATTTTGGCGTGCTCAACGCAAAATTCACTTGCTGATGTGCGGTATTGCCACTCTCTAGCACTCCGAATTAATACAATTACTCAACGTCTACACCTACCAACTATTTGCACGTGCCTTTAAGAATGTGGTTTATAATGCAAGGCTACGTCTGTTCTGCCTTCTCGGGATTGAATAGAGAAGCAAAGCGAATGGGTCTGGTGGTTAACGAGTACAAAACGAAGTATCTCCTTTCATCACACAAACAGTCAGAGCATACGCGTCTTGGTACCCACGTCACTGTTGACAGTTACAAGTTTGAAAAAGTAGACGACTTCGTTTATTTGGGAACCAACATTAACCCCAATAATAATGTCAGCCTTGAAATCCAACGGAGAATCACTCTTGCCAACAAGTGCTACTTTGGGCTGAGTAGGCAATTGAGAAGTAAAGTCCTCTCTCGTCGTACAAAGATCACACTCTATAAGTCACTCATCATGCCTGTGCTGGTGTATGGCGCGGAAGCATGGACAATGAAAGCATCTGATGAGGCGGCTCTTGGAGTTTTCGAGAGAAAGATTCTGCGAAAGATTTACGGACCTTTACGCGTTGGTGATGGCGAATATCGCAGACGATTTAACGATGAGCTGTATGAGCTTTACAACGATATAGACATAGTGCAGCGAATTAAAATTCAGCGGCTCCGCTGGCTTGGCCATGTCGTTCGGATGGACAGAAACGCTCCTGCTCTGAAAATATTCAACGCGGGCCGCGATGCTGGTAACAGAGGAAGAGGAAGGCCTCCTCTGCGTTGGAAAGACCAGATGGAGAAGGACTTGGCGTCACTTGGCATTTCCAATTGGCGTCAGTTAGCACAGAAGAGAAATGACTGGCGTGCTGTTTTGGCCTCGGCCAAAATCGCTTAGGCGGTTACAGCGCCAATTAGGAAGAAGAACAATGCAATGCAACCTTGTATTAGAATTTGGAATTGGTATGGGGTGGCATTACGATTATTACAAATTACATTATTATTTTTTTTTTAGATTTTATTAAAAATTTTCGCCTGCAACGCTTTTTTTAATAAAAACCGATACTTCGATATATAATGAAAATTTTTTTATACTGTCTAGCAATTTGGTTGAAATCTTCATAAATAAACAAAGTAGATCAGAAAAACCTATGTAACTTAATTTTTGGGCTGCACGCTTTTTAAGGCGCAAGAAAATATTCTTATTTTGTACGAATAGTTTACAGATAATGCTTTCCATAATTTTTTACAAATTTCCTATTTCTATTTAAATACTTTCAATTTGTTTTGAAGGGTTTTAAGCACCGAGAGCGAAGGCAATGCGAGTACATTTTCGATGTTCGCATTATGGGAGTACAATATGTACTGACGAAATGTATGGATCGCGTTTTGAAAATGCTACACGTTTAATATTTATTGACGGATTTGCGAAACGCGACCCATATTTACAAATTCTTAGAAATTTTGTGATATGGATCGCGATCCATCAATATTGCATGCTACACCGTCAATAAATATCGCGATACTTGGATCACGTCAATAAATACTGACCGTGTGAAAAGGAAATAATACAAGGTGTTATCGGTTGGCAACTTCTCTTTCTAATTCCGCCATATTGACTGCCTTAGGTGAAAGAGTGTTACTTCTTTAACAATTCTTTGCCTAATAATATAGTTGAATTTTTTTTATTTTTCTCAGTATACACATTTTGTTTTCTCAAGAAGGTCTCTTATCTTATTATATTTCATTTCAATACGAATATACTACTGATTCCCAAAGCGCGCAAAAGTTGCGAGTTGCCCATGATTTTGCTTCGCTTTTCTTTCCTCGCATTCTATTTAGCAAGACTCATATAAAATCATGTATTGAACTTATCTGTCAAAGCGGAATTATGAAGCAAAGTGAAAGAAAACACCCATGATCCAACTACACAAGATCTGACAAGATGAAGCAAAAGAAAAAAGTAATTTTCTGGTTGACGTTTGTAACTCCGGAGCCATTTAAAATCGCTTAAAAATCACTGAAATGAACCACCGACAAAATACAGCCGGTCAGATCTGTTCTAATTGGTTCATGCAAAATACGCCTATTGCGAACATTCCCACGACAGCCGCATCAGACGTTTGTTCGTCCATAGTGCTACAGTTGCAACGTATTCTTCTGTTCAGGGCTGGCACCCAGTCAAACCCAGGGCCATATACCTATGTACACCTGCTGTGTATGCCAGAGACGACTACCCCACAACTCCACCTCAGTCAAGTGCAATACTTGCGACGGGTGGAGTCCCTCAGAGTCTGCTCAGGACTTCGGACCCATCGGCAGTGGACCACATCATTTCTGGCCCCCTGCTGCTCAAACAGAGCAGCCTTCATGGCTAACCCCAGTCTAACTGAGCAGTTCAACACAAACACCACAGGCCCACAACACAATAGACCATACCATAACCACGACAGAGCACACAACAGACACAACTGCACCACCACCCTCACGCCGCCGGCAACAACTCCTGGTTCCTCCTAAAATCTGCACGGTATGTCAGACCAGGATATTTCGTAACGTGACATCAGTCAAGTGCAACACCTGCCTTGGCTGGTGCCACTTTAGGACATGTTCAGGTCTGCGCACCACGCGAAATTGGACGAGGAACTTCGAGGGCCCGTGTTGCGCAGCTCGGTCGCAAACCCCAATTGCGATGCCACCCACTACCACCACAGGGCCGCAACCTCCCTAGCAGCGCACACAGCCAATGGCGGCAAGGCCACACACATCCCTCACACCCCGCATAACAACACGTCTCCCGAACCGCATGAAGGTCCTTCAGAGCAAGATCGAGGAGATAACCGTCTTAAGGGGAAGGCATGGTATATTGATAGCTGCGGTCCAAGAGACGAAGTTGCACAGAAATTCAAAATTGTTGAATTGTGCAGGATACAACGTGCACAGTCGAGATCGCGAGCGATATAATGGCGGTGGCTTAGCGTTCATAACGCACCACACCATGCAGTATCGTCTTATTGAAGCATACATCTACCGCAGGGATACCACCCTAGAATGTCAGGTCATTACCATCCGGTCAGGCGATGTTGAGCTCGAAATATTTAACGTATACATACCACCAGTCACTTGCTGCCCAGCAGGATATCATCCTCCTCATAGATGAAAACCGTATGGTAGTAGCTGACTTTAATGCGCACCACGATCTTTGGCATTCAAGCCTGTCAAACGATCGTAGCGGAACATACTTGGCTGAGCAAATAGACGATTCAACATTCTGCACAATGAACGACGACGTACCCACCAGGATTATGGGCAGCTGCTGCAGCTCACCAAACAAAACAAAAGTCAGCGCTTGCCTGATATACAGCGTATCATGGCGAACTTTGCTGACTTCGGCATCAGACCATCTGCCCATAGTCATCTCGCGCGATAGAACAACCGACTTTGCTTCCGCGGAACACCGGACCTATTTATATCAACTTTTCTAAAACTGATTGGAAAGGCTTCGCGGAATTTACTGAGAGCTCCTTCGTTGCGCTGTCCACACCAACCGACATCCACCTTGGTGAACGTAAGTTCCGCAGGGTGGTCACTGCTGCTGAAGCTCGCTTCGCACCGGCAGGATGCATCACAGACCGGCCTTTGTCAGGCCCATCCCGGAAATCCCCGTATTAGGGATCTCAACGTGGAGATTCGGCAGCTTGTGAACGTACATAAGCGGATCAAGTGGGAAGAGCATCTGAAGACTTGTAACTTCACCTCTGGTGTGAGTAAGCTTTTGTCAACCGTGAGATCACTGTTCAATCCGACGAAGCACGACGACAGGGTCGAAATTTCTTTCGGCGACCATGCTTCGTCGGACCCGGAGCGATGCGCAAGCTATNCTCCAATCCGACGAAGCACGTCGGCAGTTCATACTGCATCCTCCTGCAGACAAAGCCAAGCGTCGAGTGACCAGAAGGCTGCACAAACTGCCAACAACTTGTTCCCCTTGCTTTCACTAGCGGTGAAGTTCAGGTGGCCATCAGCAAGGCGAAAGCCTCCAAAACCATGGGTCCCGACAAAATATGCATGTTGATGCTGAACAATTTGTGTCGTGCGGGAGTAGCGTACCTAACGGAGGTCCTCAATATGTCAATGGCCACTCTCATCATCCCAGATATCTGGAAGTTGGGGAGAGTGGTCCCACTGCTCAAACCGGGGAAACCAACCAACAAAGGAGAATCTTATCGCCCGATAACATTCCCTTCCCCGGCAGCGAAGACACTAGACACCAGACCCCAGAAGCATCAGCATGGTACCCTTTTCACATCCGTTTTCAGTACTTTTGTAGATATAATCCGCGTTTCATACACTTTTCTTCCCGTTTTCCGACTCATTTTCGGATTTTTTTCTGGCTGGGCTGGTTTCGTTACAAGCTGCAAGTACCGACGTAGTGGGACTTAATGTTCTTCTCGTGTTAGTGAAGTACCCATTCGCAATGCAAATTGTAAAAAGAACCACTAGCGACGAAATTTTGTACAGAAATATGGTTTGAATTGGAGCATGTGTGCGGATATTTGAAGTGATGGATCAGGAGCGATGTCTATGATGAAGCAAGAGGCAGAAAATGCCACGAGAAGTCACTGTATGATCCTTCGGTATTCACTGCCGCCACTAGAATTAAAACCCGTATTGGATGACGCTGCGGAGATAACAGAGGCCTGCGAAACTAAAATACATCCTTGGTTTTTTCTAGCATGTCGAGCTTTTTTTTTATTGGTTACATGTATATTTTAGAATGTCTAGAAATTTGGATGAAAACTGCATAAATAAACAAAGTAAATCAGGAAAACGTATGCACCTTAGTTTTTGGGCTGCACGCTTATTAAGGCGCGAGAAAATATGGTAATTATCTAGGTTTGCTTTGAACCCCAAAATTGGTAAAAATTTTGGAAAGGGGGTGCCATTAGACACGTCTGGACCCCAATAACAAGAGTCCAATAGCAGAAGTTAACTTTTTTTACCCGATCAAGAGTTATTAACAAAAAACTTTTCCACATTAGCACTTTCTTTATTCACTTACTTCACTCACACAAACGCACAAAATGCCCATATTTATTTATTTATTTATTTATTTGGTCTACAGAAAAATGTTTTCTTACAGAAAAATGAGAATAGAACATTTAGGTACATTGTAATTTATAATAATAATAATAATAATAATAATAATAATAATAATAATAATAATAATNTACGTCTGGGTTAAAATGGCGCAAATCACTGTGGTGAGCTGCTACCTGTCTCCAAACGACACAGTCCCTGTCTTCAGGGGAAAGCTCGAAGACCTTGAAGACGAATTGCGCGATATAACCGGCCACATAATTGTTGCTGGAGATTTCAACGCAAGAGGCGTGGAATGGGGTATGCCCCAAACAAACACCAGGGGAAGACTGGTCCTTGAAATGGCAGCCCGCATTGGCCTAACCATCCTCAACACCGGAACGACCATTACATATCGAAGGCCGGGTTTTGGACACTCTATCCCTGACATAACCCTGGTCTCAGAAAGCCTTCTTCGAAGGGCCTCGCAGGAAACCAGGATGGAACCCGTCTAGGGTCGATGTTCGCAAGTTCGATACGTCACTCCTAGCAGATTCCCAAGGTATTTCACCCACAACGGGAGAGATCCACAACAGGAAGTCTTGTGCTAAGCTGGTCGATGAAATTATGCGCTGCATTCACCGGGCATGCAAAGCCTCAATGCCACAGAGGAGAGCATGGTCAGGTAAAAAGCAGGTATACTGGTGGAATGACCGAATTGCTGAGCTGCGAAGGGCCTGCCATAGAATGCGGAGACTCGCAACGCGCGCTCGTGGTAGACCCGAGGCGCTGACCAGAGCAGCAGCCTACAAAAGCGCAAAGAAAGCACTTGGGGCCGAGATACAGAAGAGCAAACGGAACTGCTGGAAAGCGCTATGCGACGAAGTGGATCGCGATCCCTGGGGCCAGGGATACAAAATAGTGATGAAAAAGTTCCATACATCATCACAGGCGATGGATGAGGCCCGAGTTAAGAATATAGTGGATGCGCTATTTCCCACACACCCACTAAGAGCCGACACAGTGTTCGTCGAGGAGCAAGCCGAGGCACCACTGTTTTCGACAGACGTGCTGAAGCTAGCGCTGCGAAGCATGAAAGCCGGCAAGGCTCGAGGCCCAGATGGCATACCAGCGGAGGCAATCAGGTTAGCAGCGGGAACGAGCCCTGATCTTCTGCTTAACATGTACAACAGCCTTAGGGCCCGGGTCTTCACAAGCCAATGGAAGAAGGCGAGACTGGTGCTTATACCTAAGGGCAAAGGGGACCCAAACTCTCCTTCATCCTTCCGGCCACTCTGCATGCTAGACACAGCAGGCAAAATGATGGAGAGTCTGCTCAAAATACGCTTGATGTCAGCCATAGAAAGCGAGGGAGGCCTTTTACCCCGACAACATGGCTTCAGGAAGGGACACTGAACTATAGGAGCAATTGGCGAAGTAGTCGAGGCGGTACATAAGGCCGAAGAAGCCTGCCACCAGGCGCGGCCAATAGTGCTGCTAGTCACACTGGACGTCAAGAACGCCTTCAACTCGGCAAGATGGGACGACATGCTTTAGGCCTTGGAACGGTCATTCAAGGTTCCAACATACTTGCTAGATATGATCCGGGACTACCTCAGAGCCCGCTGGCTTTTGTACGACACAACACAAGGTCAGAGAAAGAGATGTATAACCGGCGGAGTGGCACAGGGGTCTGTACTTGGCCCGGACCTCTGGAACGCCACGTATAACAGTCTGTTGCGCACGGAAATGCCGGAGAGCGCCTTCCTTGTCGCCTTCGCGGACGACGTGGCCACCGTCATAACAGCAAGAAATGTCCAGCTAGCGCAGATCAAGCTAAACCAGGTCATGCGCAACGTCAGTGGATGGATGAGCGATCACGGTCTGAAATTGGCTACAGCCACAACGGACATCGCGGCTCTCACCAGGAAACGGATCCCAACAATTATAAATATGATGGGCGGACCTCAACCCGTGACGACTTGTAGGTCTACAAAATACCTAGGGGTGAAGCTTGACAGCAAACTCACATTCTGGGAACACATCCATGGAGTATGTGAAAAAGCTGCGCAGAGCACGGCGGCTCTAAGCCGGCTGATGGCGAACGTGGGCGGCCCGATGCCATGCCGCAGGAAGCTTCTGATGACAGCGGTCCAATCGGTGCTCCTGTACGGGGCAGAAATATGGGCTGACGCATTGAAAGTCAAAAAATACCGGATTCAAATGTCTTCGGTACAGCGCAGAGGGGCACTTCTGCATACCGTACAGTGTCCGCGGACGCGATTCTTGTTATTTCCGGCGTCATGCCAATTGAACTACTTGCTTACGAGCGAAAAGAGATTTACAATCTCAGTGCCGAGATAGGTCGAGCAGCTGCCGCGGCACAGGCGCGCGAGCAACTGATCCAGCAGTGGCAACAAAACTGGAACTCGAGCACAAAAGGTCGATGGACGCACTCCCTGATAGCCGACCTTCAAACATGGCTGAACAGACCACATGGAGAAGTCGATTTCTACCTGACGCAATTCCTCACCGGTCATGTTACTTTCGAGAATATCTTCATAGAATGGGAAGGGTGGACTCACCGTTCTGTCACTACTGTCGAAACGTCGAAGGTAACGTATACCACACATTCTTCACCTGCGAACACTTCTTGATTTCGTGCAGAATGTTGGAAGAAAGACACGGTGACATAATTCCGAACAACATAGTTGGGGTAATGATCTCCAGCGCAGAAAAGTGGGAAGCAGTTGCGAGATACGTGAAATTCGTACTCCGCTGCAAACGAGAGGACGGTTGTCTGTTGAGGACACGCGAATGAAACGCCCCTTCAAAAGAGCAGCCCCAAGGCTCTAACAGCGCGCTGCTGCATCTGAAGACATGCAGAATTGCGGTGCCAGATGCGGGATTCTTGCGCGGTTGTGGGAGTTTGGGTTTTAGTGGGTAGCCCAACACGCTTCGGTGGGAGTCCCACACT
>NW_016159407.1:17462-29764 GCF_001687245.7 Rhagoletis zephyria | reverse complement strand
TCATTATTTTGAGTGTGTGGCAGGCGGAAAGCTCTAGTTTCCGCTCCGCGCTGTGGATAAGCTCAATGCTCGTATTGTCTTACGCGCTCGCGAAAATATACGAAGCCGATTACAGATATTAATTTATTTAGTTACAAAAAAGCGATTCACGTTTACGTTTGCCTCATAAACTGAACAGAAATACAGTTCACCAGCTGAACGATAAGGTACAATGTAAGGGTTTACATGTTATTTATTCAAAATCTCAAGTAAGGTTTTCTTAATGGTAAAATGTGAGTCGGAGGTGTCAAAATAGTCGTAATGCTTATTAAAGTCCTGGCATAGGCAACGAAAAGCATCATGCATTTCAAAATTTGTTCTACAAATAGTTAACTTAATGGGCTTGTAATGTCTAGAAGGCCTAGAAGGAATACAAAACGTGATCTGGTTCAGTAGAAAGGGACTATTGACCATCCCGTTCAAGATCTTAATCATGAACAAAACCCCGAGCATCTCTCTACGGCTGTGGCAAATTTATGAGCTTCAAGCGGCTTTTGAACGGTGAGAGATTTAATGTCGAGTCCCAAGGCAAATTATTTAATCCGATTAATAAGAATTGTTTCTATACCGACTCGAGTCTGTCAGAGTGCGTTTGATATCTAGGGTTCCATACGACGGACCCGTATTCTAAGATCGGCCTGACTAGGGAGGTGAAGAGAGCTTTAGTGACAAAAGGATCTCTGAACTCTTTAGCCCAACGTTTGATGAAAGCCAAGACGCCCTTGGCTCTATTAACACAAGAGTTTACATGGGACTTGAATTCAAGCTTAGAGTCCATGGTTACGCCTAGATCGATGAAATTAGTTACCTGATCAACACTATGTTCACAAATGCGGTAGCTATATGATTGAAAGGGTTTTCTAGAGAAACACATAAATTTACACTTTTTCAAGTTAAGTGACATAGAATTTACTTCGCACCATTTAAACACATTACTAAGGTCCATCTGTAATTGTTTCCTGTCTCCTGGGGCACCAATGAACTTAAATAACTTAACGTCGTCTGCGTACATTAAGCAACCCGAATACTTCCAAATATTTGGAAGATCGTTGATGAATAAAAAAACAGAAGGGGACCAAGGTGGCTACCTTGAGGTACACCTGACGTCACATGAATCACACGAGATGAACATTTTTTAAAGATAACCCAATGCCAATGAAATAGGAAGAAAGCCAGCGCAGCAGGATTGGAGGGAAACCAATTTTATCAAGTTTGTATATTAGAGTTGAATGTGATACTTTATCAAAAGCCTTGCTGAAATCAGTGTAAATGGCGTCAGTTTGATAGTTACTTTTGAAACCATTGTTCAAATTTGTACTGAATTCAAGAAGGTTTGATACAGTTGATTTGCCTTTACAAAAGCCGTGTTGTGATACATCGCTAACAGGCGTTATGGAATGAGACAGTTCTTCCGTAACGATCTCTTCAAATACTTTAGAAATGGCACACAGCTTAGCGATTCCCCTATAATTCGCAATATTCGACCTGCTTCTATTTTTATACAGCGGCAGGATATACGACTCCTTCCACAAAGAGGGGAAAACTCCTTGCTTTAGAGAAGCATTGACGATTTTTGTTAATGGCTTATATAGATAATCTGCACAACTTCTTAGGAGGGAATACCACCCGGACCGCTTAGAAAAGAATTTTTTAAACTATTCAAATGAAGGAGAACATTGTCAGCAGAGATTGAAGGAATACGGATGTGGTCAAACTGTGAGAGTGGAAAAGGATAGCTAGAAGTTTCTTCATTTGGTTCGACAGAATAGTTCGATTTAAAATAATTTGCAAACATATCAGCAATCATATCATCATCACTAGAAATAACATCATCTAATTTCAGTGTTGAGGGAAACCCATTTATTTTACGTTTTGAGTTAACAAAATGATAAAATGACTTGGGATTAGAAACGATGTTAATGCGAATTTTATTAATATAACCCCTGTAACATTTTCTGTTTGAGGCATTGTATTTATGGCAGAGGATAGAGTACGCCATTTAGTTTTTTGATTTTTTAAATGCTTTAGCTCCCAGTTAAACCACNAAAACGATGTTAATGTGAGTTTGATTAATTTAATTCCTGTAACATGCTTGTCGTAGTTAGCGTATTTGAAAGAATATCGCCGACCTTTCGGCTTTCTAGTTTCAGGACAATAAAGTGAATCGTAGGATGGTGCCAAGGACAACTCAAGGTGTGGGTGATAAGGGTCTATAGGTATAACTAAAGGATCGCCGCTTATTATAGCGCATTTAGCAGTATCATCAATAAACGCTAATGAAGACATTTACCTAAGTTGTTGATAACTGAATTAATCTGATATATACCAAGATCGGAAAGTTCGTTAGGAAATTGGTTATGTACATCCCGAGAAGAACTTGGCACCAGAATTCCATCCACCGAATCCCAGGAAACGCACGCTAGATTGAAATCACCCAACACAACAAACGAATCGGAGGGCTTGACCATGGCAAATAAAGAGAGCAATAGTGAAGAATATTTAAAGTAAACAGAAGGGTTAGAGTTTGGTGGAATATAAATTGCAACAAGAAAAACACTACTTGAGGGGCACCGTATTCTAACACAGAGGAATTCAACATCTTCTGAATCTGTGAATACAACTTTTTCAGAGGAAAAGTCGGTCTGAGCAGCTATTAAAACACCCCCACCTTTTCTATCTAAGCGATCACTTCTAAATATTTCATACTTACTACACAATATTTCACTATTAAACACATTCGGTTTTAGCCAAGTTTCAGTAAAAACCAAAATTTCATAATTTAAATCAAAAGACTTTAAGTACAGCTCGGTTAATTTTGTATTTAGACCTCTAACATTTTGGTAATAAATATTGAAGAAAAAATTACTTATAAGTTTTTTGATCCTGAGGAGGGAATTTGAACAGTATTTTCATTCCGAGCTCGAGGCTTAAACTCAAACTCACGAACTAAAGCACCATTGGGCCAAAATGAACTGGAAATATCAATTTTGAAGGAAGATATGCTTCTTTCGTATGAAAAATTAAATTTTCTAATAGCTATGTGCCGGGGATTAAACTTTGATGTTATATAAGACTTAACATCTTCTACCGACGTTTCACTAGAAAAGCTCGAAACAAACACAGATTTATTCGCAGGAACTACGACTAATTCTTTCTGTAACGGAGAAGGTCCACTTTGAGATGTAGGTTCAGCTGTCGTTTTTGCTGCTGCCCTTGTAGTGACACCTGAGGAAGATGCAGCTTAAGATGACTCAACACACGGAGAATTAAAACTTATTAGTTCCTTATTTAAGTCGGCAGAAGGCAAAGAATCAGTTGGCGGAGTGTCAATGTCTAAAGCAATGGGATTAGGAACAATGCTATCTCCTCCATGCTTCCGCGAGAGGATGAAGATTCAATGCACTTAAAGTCTTTAAATGCATCTTCATATCGCTTAAACTCTTCGTTTAGAAGTTTTAACTCCTTACCCAACAACTGGAAGCCACTTCTGGCNTTATTAAGACACCCCCACCTTTTCTATCTAAGCGATCACTTCTAAATATTTCATACTTACTACAAAATATTTCACTATTAAACACATTCGGTTTTAGCAAAGTTTCAGTAAAAACCAAAATTTCATAATTTAAATCAAAAGACTTTAAGTACAGCTCGGTTAATTTTGTATTTAGACCTCTAACATTTTGGTAATAAATATTGAAGAAAAAATTACTTATAAGTTTTTTGATCCTGAGGAGGGAATTTGAACAGTATTTTCATTCCGAGCTCGAGGCTTAAACTCAAACTCACGAACTAAAGCACCATTGGGCCAAAATGAACTGGAAATATCAATTTTGAAGGAAGATATGCTTCTTTCGTATGAAAAATTAAATTTTCTAGTAGCTATGTGCCGGGGATTAAGCTTTGATGTTATATAAGACTTAACATCTTCTACCGACGTTTCACTAGAAAAGCGCGAAACAAACACAGATTTATTCGCAGGAACTACGATTAATTCTTTCGGTAACGGAGAAGGTCCACTTTGAGATGTAGGTTCAGCTGTCGTTTTTGCTGCTGCCCTTGTAGTGACACCTGAGGAAGATGCAGCTTAAGATGACTCAACACACGGAGAATTAAAACTTATTAGTTCCTTATTTAAGTCGGCAGAAGGCAAAGAATCAGTTGGCGGAGTGTCAATGTCTAAAGCAATGGGATTAGGAACAATGCTATCTCCTCCATGCTTCCGCGAGAGGATGAAGATTCAATGCACTTAAAGTCTTTAAATGCATCTTCATATCGCTTAAACTCTTCGTTTAGAAGTTTTAACTCCTTACCCAACAACTGGAAGCCACTTCTGGCGCTCCTAAACGTTTTACAAAGCTCAACTTCGGTTGATCTGCATTTGGGGCAAGACCAACGAACACCTTTGTTATCGGTTATGATATCGGCCACCCTACCATTGAGACCAGCACATTTTACGTGAGCTAAGTCATCACACAACCAACACGCAACGCAACGCTCTAAGTCGTTTTTAATGTTACATTTTTCAAAACAGCAGGATGAATACATTGCAGCGCGAAGTAGCAACAATGCACAAGAAAAACTCACAGTGTACGCTTTTAGTACGATAGTAGCAAAGATGAGCGTTTGAGAGACACAGAAGTCTAGGTATTGAACTTAACAGTTTTAAAGCCACTGCGCCAAAAAGCTTAAAGGCATAAAAGCAAGCAGGAAAACTATTTGATTGATGATAAGCCAAATGTATGATAAATCGCGGAAGATGGGAAAATGCACTCTCACGCAAAACAACAATAATGCACCAAAAGAGCCAAATATGCACAAGGAATGACAAGAATATTAATTTTTAATTTTTTTTTAATTTTTAATCCACGCACTTTATGTCTCAAACACAACCATTTATTGGAGCTTGGCTTCAAAAAGCTTTTTCCAGTATAAATTACACAAATTAGAACTGCTTAGCACTGAGATAAACAAAGTAACTTTAGGAATTCTTTAAAACGAATGTTTAAGCGACCGCACAGTACGAACGTTGTGAAACGAACCACTATATATACAACAACAATAATTCATTTTTGTCATATTTGTCAAAATATCGCTAAATATATCACTAAAAACTTATATATTTTATTAATTAAAATGTAAACAATTTTGGTGTGCTCAACGCAAAATTCACCTGCTGATGTGCGGTATTGCCTCTCAATCTGAATGGAATAAATATTGAATATGTTTACACGGAGTGCGGACTGTTATGTGGGATAATTGTGGAAATAACTAAACGGTTAAAAAAATTCTCATTATATACCGAAGTATCAATAGGATATCGCGCGATTTTTTATTAAAATTTTCATTATATATCAGTGTATGGAGTTCTATGAAAAAAAGCGCCGCAGGCGAAAATTTGTAATAAAAAAAAAAATAAATTAATTAATGTCATTTGTAATAATCGTAGTTCTACCCCATACCTAATTCCAAATTTTTAAAGAGGGTTGCATTGCATTATAAATCGCATTCTTAAAGGCACGCGGAAATAGTTGGTAGGTGTAGACGTTGGGTAATTGTATTAATTCAGAGTGCTAGAGAGTGGCAATACCGCACATCAGCAAGTGAATTTTGCGTTGAGCACGCCAAAATTTTTAACATTATAATAAATAAAATATACAAGTTTTTAGTGATACATTTAGCGATATTTTGACATACATATGTGGCTAAAATGAAGTATTGTTGTTGTATGTATGGTGAAATATGGGCGATTTGTGCGTTTGTGTGTGTGTATTTAGTGAATAAAAAAGGTGCTATTGTGAAAAAGTTTTTTCTTAATAACTTTTGATCGGGTAAAAAAGTTAATTTCCGCTTTTGGATTCTTGTTACTGCGGTCCAGGCGCGTCTAATGGTACCCCCTTTCCTAAATTTTGATCAGTTTTAGGGGTTGAAAGCCCACCTAGATAATTACCGAAAATATTCTTATTTTGTACGAATAATTTACAGATAATGCTTTCCATAATTTTTTAAAAATTTCCAATTTTAATTTAAATACTTTCAATTTGTTTTGAATAGTTTTAAGCACCGAGAGCGAAGGCGATGCGAATACGTTTTCGATGTTCGTATTATGGGAGTCCTATATGTACTGACGAAATATATGGATCGCGTTTTGTGAATGCGGATTTGCGAAACGCGACCCATATTTCCAAATTCTTAGAAATTCTGCGATATGGATCGCGATCCATCAGTATTGCATGCTACACCGTCAATAAATATCGCGATACTTGAATCACGTCAATAAATACTGATCGTGTGAAAAGGAAATAATACGAGGTGTTATCGGTTGGCAACTTCTCTCTCTTATTCCGCCATATTGACTGCCTTAGGTGAAAGAGTGTTACTTCTTTAACAATTCTTTGCCTAATAATATAGTTGAATTTTTTTTATTTTTCTCAGTATACACATTTTATTTTCTCAATAAGGTCTCTTATCTTATTTTATTTCATTTCAATACGAATATACTACTGATTGCCAAAGCGCGCAAAAGTTGCGAGTTGCCCATGATTTTGCTTCGCTTTTCTTTCCTCGCATTCTATTTAGCAAGACTCGTATAAAATCATGTATTGAACTTATCTGTCGAAGCGGAACTATGAAGCAAAGTGAAACAAAACACCCATGATCCAACTACACAAGATCTGACAAGATGAAGCAAAAGAAAAAAGTAATTTTCTGGCTGACGTTTGTAATTCCGGAGCCATGTTATTTTCTTTGAAAATTAACAAAGAATATGAAGACGAAGCATAAAGAAAAATAATGCAAGCAACTTCACCGCGCACTTCATTTTAATTACATTTGCACAAAAATTGATTGAAAATAGCTTAAAAATCACTGTAATAAACCACCGAGAAAATACACATAAAGAAAGAGCAAAACAGAAATAGCAAACTTCAAAATTACGAACGTCATACACTTTTTTCTCAATTGAAAATGGCTACTTCTCAGACGGTCAGATCTGTTCTAATTGGTTGATGCAAAATACCCCTATTGCGAACATTCCCACGAAAGCCGGTTCTACGTGCTGGAATGGCTCGGGTTTTACCCGACCAAAGGCAGTTGTTCCGGTGATCTAACCCTGTTTAGGTCGGCGAAGTATATCAGAAGTTGTTCGTCCATAGGGCTACATTTGCAACGTATTCTTCTGCTCAGGGCTGGCACCGAGTCAAACCCAGGGCCAGATACCTAAGAACACCTGCTGTGTATGCCAGAGACGACTACACCATAACTCCACCTCAGTCAAGTGCAACACCTGCCTTGGCCACTTTAGGATATGTTTAGGTCTGCGCACCACGCGAGATTGGACGAGGAACTTCGAGGGCCTGTGTTAAGCAGCTCGGTCGCAAACCCCAATTGCGATGCCACCCACTACCACCACAGGGCCGCAACCTCCCCAGCAGCGCATACAGCCAATGGCGGCAAGGCCACACAAATCCCTCAGACCCCGCATAACAACACGTCTCCCGAACCACATGAAGCTCATTCAAAGCAAGATCGAGCAGATAAACGTCTTCATGGGAAGGCATGGTATATTGATAGCTGCGGTTCAAGAGACGAAGTTGCACAGCAATTCAACATTGTGGAATTGTGCCGGATACAACGTGCACCGTCGAGATCGCGAGCGATATAATGGCGGTAGCTTAGCGTTCATAAAGCACCACACCATGCAGTATCGTCTTATTGAAGCAGACATCGACCGCAGGGATACCACCCTAGAATGTCAGGGCATTGCCATCCGGTCAGGCGAAGTTGAGCTCGAAATATTTTACGTTTACATACGCCCAGTCACTTGCTGCCCAGCAGGATATCATCCTGATATAGGTGCGCTCCTCAGAGATGAAAACCGTATGGTAGTAGGTGACTTTAATGCGCACCACGAGCTTTGGCATTCAAGCCTGTCAAACGATCGTAGGGGAACAGACTTGACTGAGCATATCGACAATTCGACATTCTGCACAATGAACGACGCACCCACCAGGATTAGGGGAAGCTGCTGCAGCTCGCCAGACAAAACAATAGTCAGCGCTTGTCTGATAAACAGCGTATCATGGCGAACTTTGCTGAATTCGGCATCAGACCATCTGACCATAGTCATTCCGATCGATAGACCAACCGACTTTGCTTCCGCGGAACACCGGACCTATATCAACTTTTCTAAAGCTGATTGGAAAGGCTTCGCGGAATTTACTGAGAGCTCCTTCGCTGCGCTCTCCACACCAACCAACGCCCACCTTGGTGAACGTAAGTTCCGCAAGGTTGTCACTGCTGCTGCTGCCCGCTTCGCACCGGCAGGATGCATCACGAACTGGCCTTCGTCAGGCCGATCCCGGAAATCCCCGTATTAGGGATCTCAACGCGGAGATTCGGCAGCTTGTGAACATACATAAGCGGAAAAAGTGGGAAGACTATCTGAAGACTTGTAACTTCACCTCTGGTGTGAATAAGCTTTTGTCAACCGTGAGATCACTGTCCAATCCGACGATGCACGACGACCTGGTCGAAATTTATTTTATTTTACCCGGCTATTTTACCCGGCAGTTCATACTGCATCCTCCTTCGGACAGAGCCAAGCGTCGAGTGACCAGAAGGCTGCACAAACTGCCAACAACTTTTGCCCCTTGCTTTCACTAGCGGTGAAGTTCAGGTGGCCATCAGCAAGGCGAAAGCCTCCAAAATCATGGGTCCCGAAGAAATATGCATGTTGATGCTGAAAAATTTGTGTCGTGCGGCAGTAGCATACCTAACAGGGGTGCTCAGTATGTCAATGGCCACTCTCATCATCCCAGATATCTGGAAGTTGGGGAGAGTGGTCCCATTGCTCAAACCGGGGAAACCAGCCAACAAAGGAGAATCTTATCGCCCGATAACACTCCCTTCCCCGGTAGCGAAGACACTAGAAGCCTTGCTGCTTCCGTATTTTACGAACCACCAGACCCCAGAAGCATCAGCATGGTACCCTTTTCACATCCGTTTTCAGTAATTTTTTAGACATATTCCGCTTTTCATACACTTTTCTATCCGTTTTCGGATTCATTTTCGGATTGTTTGCTGGCTGGGCTGTTTTCGTAACAAGCGCAGCAGCTTCTCGCACGTGTATAGGTTACTTATTCTTTGGAACTTCACAATCATACTGTGAATCAACACGATTTTAGAGGCAGTCGGGAACGAACTTATAAAAAGTTTGAAACCATGTGAATTTTTTAGTTTGCAACTTGAAGTACCGACGTAGCGGGGCTTAATGCTCTTCTCGTGTTAGTGAAGTACCGTAGCATTTTATCCACTTTTCTTCCCGTTTTCGGATTAATTTTCGGATTTTTTGCTGGCTGGGCTGGTTTTGTAACAAGCTCGGGAGCTTCACGCACGTGTATATGTTACTTATTCTTTGAAACTTCACAATCATACTGTGAATCAACACGATTTGAGACGCAGCCGAGAACGAACTTATAAGAGGTTCGAAAAGATGTGAATTTTTTAGTTTGCAACTTGAAGTACCGACGTAGTGGCACTTAATGTTCTTCTCGTGTTAGTGAAGTACCCATTCGCAATGCAAATCCAAGAAGAACGTTTGATGAGCGAAGTACTTGAGACTTACACCACTAGCGACGAACTTTTGTATAGAAAAATGGTTTGAATTGGAGCAAACGTGCGGATATTTGCAGTGATGGAACAGGAGCGATGTCTAAGCAGAAAACGCTACGAGAAGTCACTGTATGATCCCTCGGTATTCCCTGGCGACTAGGAAGATGCCGCCACTAGATTTAGAATCCGTATTGGATGATGCTGCGAAGATAACAGAGGCCTGCGAAACTAAAACACATCTTTGGTTATTTTCTAGCATGTCGAGCTTTTTTTTTTATTGGTGACAGGTATATTTTAGAATGTCCAGCAATTTGGATGAAAACTCCATAAATAAACAAAGTAAATCAGAAAAACGTATGTAACTTAATTTTTGGGCTGCACGCCTATTAAGGCGCAAGAAAATATGGTAATTATCTAGGTGGGCTTTCAACCCCAAAATTTCATCGAAATTTACGAAAGTGGGTACCATTAGACGCGTCTGGACAGCAGTAACAAGAATCCGAAAGCGGAAATTAACTTTTTTGCCCGATCAAAAGTTATTAGGAAAAAACTTTTTCACAATAGCTCCTTTGTTTAAGCTGCCGCTTAAAACGTAATTCAACGGTCGTGCGCGCATCCGTTGGCCGTCGCTGTGTCGAGTCGAAGCGACTCCAAAAATTATTACCGAACGCGCACGGCCGCCTACCATCCTCGCGGTAATTTAATAGACCAGTTCAGCTACTAACCCCGGTCCACGCGCACGCACCCCCTTAACATTAGTATCTTGAAAATCTTTTTAAATGGTTCATTTTTATTTATATACGTGAACACATAAACTTAAGTTGTCAAACAATTGAAAACTCTCAATAAACTGAGCGAAAGTTTGTAAATATTTTAAATTTGAAAAACAAAGTATTTCTTTAAAGCGGAAAGATACTGTGTGTGTGCAAGGTGAGTGCAAAGAGATACAGCGAAATATTCATAGTCCTTCGCAGCCAACCTTGGTCCAGCTCCTAAGAAAAAAATTTTTCAAACTTAAAACTAATAAATAAAAAAATCTGTACTCGTACGTCCGGAAAAAGAAAAAAAAAGACATATAAACTATTAACAAACTGGAGAAAACAATCAAAACTTAAAAAACAAAAAAAACCACAAACAAAAGTGCAAACAAGTTGAAGCATTGAAATAAAAGTGCACGTATGCCTATCCAAGTTAAGGACTGAAGGTCCTGAACAACAAAAAAAATTAAAGGGCTAACTTGCCCTGGAATTAAAAGAGGTAATTTAAACGTTATAATAAAAGGTGTTTATTGAGATAAGTAAATAAGCCTAATTTACTATAGTAACACCCCGATGCAACTGCCGCTGCTCCGAGTTCTGCCGCCCTTTATAGCCTGCTCCGCTGCCGTTGTTCTATAGCCAGACATAGGCGACGTCAGTGAGCCGCCTTGGCCTTGAATTCCCACAGGTAACTTGGAATATGCAACACACTGATGTCACAACCGTGTGAAATGAAATTATGCTGACACCGTTGCAATGCCTAATGCATTGGCTCCGTTATACTAATGGTTGCGTAAGCATTAGCCAGAGGTACTAACTGTGGCCGACGGTTCCCATAGGTGTCTGATAACGTTGTGCAATATTGCTATTGCATGATATGATGAAATGCACTTGGCCTTGACAAAGGTGTAGGATGTCAATTATGTTGTGAACCACAATTATGCTGACATGGCGCACGTGTATTGCTGGACTGTGGGAATGCAACATGTTGGGTGACGGCGGATGTGTTAACTCCTCCCCCTTTAAAGATCTGCGTCCCGCAGATTAGATGTTCATTCTTCGGTTTTTGAATTAGCCTTGTTGTCAATGTTCAATGCAGGTAGGTGTATCTTCGCCATAATCCTTCTCCAAATATGCCAAATGGATAACATTAGTATGACTAACACCAAACCTTCGGTGAACGCAAACCAATTGGTTTTCTCCTAGAGGTAGCCCAGCAGCTTTATATTATGGGCTGTCATCCCGTGCATCAGGTTAAGGTTCATTACCACACTGCGGTTAGTGACGCTGGCCAAGATCGGTGGAAGCACCTGTACTCCTGATCTACTAGTACTCGAGTAGTTTTTGCCATTGATTGCTACGGTCTCATTGTCCATCTGGAGGATATAAGAACCATTAAGTGTATTTGAATTGTTACCTGATTTTACAATCCCTATAAAATTGTCAAGGAAAATGGTATCATCCTTGATGATTTCAACAGTGGAATCGTTACAGGTGGCGTAAGTACAACTTGTTTGTCCTCCCTTGAGAAGACGAGTCAGGCAACTAGATTCTGGTAGCAGGTCGAGTGATTTCCCTTCGCAGATCATGGTAGCAGATAATTGCAAGCAGTGTTCCTTGATGCCGAATGTCTGATGTTTATTGGTCAGGATTGTTTGATATGCGAATTCCACTCGGACGCCGTTCTATATGTTAGCTCTTGCGATCGGGTGATTAAATCTAGCTTCTGTGACCTTTGGTAGGGACAACACGTATAAGAGGAGTGTGTTGTTGGTGTAGATCGATGGTTTGCTATATTCAATGGCTTCGATGGCGTTGCTGTATGGAAGAACGTCGATCTCACTGACAAGCTGGTTAACTTCCTCTATACTCAGAAGATTGGTGTTGACGACTCCT
>NW_016159407.1:2579-14352 GCF_001687245.7 Rhagoletis zephyria | reverse complement strand
TATACGTATATACATACATATATATATATATATATATATATATATATATATATATATNATATATATATATATATATATATATATATATATATATATATATATATATATAATTAAATAAATTAAATAATTAAAATTGCGGATATTTTCCTGCCGCCCAAAAATTTCACATCGGCAATTTGCCGCTATTATACAAATTCTGATATATACCCCAAAATAAATTCCGTTGCAGTTTATATGCCTACTGTGTCCCACTATGCAAGAACAGAATATTAGCACATTAAAATCATATACTTTCCTCTGCTTACCAATTTTTGCCGTTAGTCGCATAGTTCGTTGAACTTGGCTAAACAAATTGCCGAAAAACATAAGTGCATTATTTCCCCATATACCATATGTACATACGTTAGCACATATAAGCATTTTTACAAGTTTTATTTTCTGCAACTATTCGCATAATAGCTAAGAGAGTCGCTGTTGTTCATCGGACAATACAGTCCACATATACCAAACGCACTCTTAACTTATTTCATATCTTTCCACCTCGCTTTTCTCTGCTGCACTCACCAAGCTAAGAAACTTCAAATCAAATCTTTACTTATTATTATATCCAGTTGTGCATTCCCGCACACAACCATACCTACGCACTGCATTTAGAATAAATTCTCTGTTGTTTTCGTACAAATTCACTCACCACTGCTGTGACAAAGCGTAGCTTAGCCATCTCTTCGGCTAAATATGTAAATATTTATTTACATACCTACACTATAATCAAAACAAATTCTCTGTTGTTTTCGTTTCTTAACTCACCACTGCTGCAACAAAGCATAGCTTAGCCATATACTCGGCTTTATACGTAAATATTTGTACATACATACGTACGTACACTTTTACATTGCACATATTCTGCACATTTGTACATACGAGCTAGCAACGAATATTATCACACGAATAGTATCCATAACGCGATAATAAGGAGTTCAAGGTATTTAGATACATGCAAACCAGTAGGGAAAACTTCCAAATTGCATTTGTTTAGTTAGTGATAAATAACCAACACTTATTCAGTATTTAAATAATTATTTATATCACATTAAATATTTATACATACGTATATTTCACCACTTATATAAACGTGAAAAGTGTTTGTGATTTTTTTCTCTTACTGAAATTTTTCAAATCCATATTCCGCGGATTTAATTGGGACGCTCCCTTTTCCACGTTATGAAAAGTGCTGAACCAAAAATTAAAGCAAATATAGTTTCAAGTAATTTGCAAGAAACAAAAACACAAACACCGCCACAAAATCTTAAATTTTTTTTCCTGATTCTCTGTGGCACGAAGTGCAATTTTTTCTCGTTTGACACATATTTTTCTAATTTTTGGCGAACGTTATCTGGGTGGTACTCAGTAAAATTTGATTAATTCTCCTCTCAATTTTTATATGTTTGGCTTCCACGAGAGTTAAAATGCCACTTGGACACAGTCCACCAAAAATGTCTGAAATCGAGACAAGGTCAAAAACTGCTTCGCAAGAAGCCACCGGTGGTAAGAGGGAACCCTCACCGCGCCCGAAATCTAAAACTTTTGACCCATCCGCTCAAAAGTTTATAGCGAAAAGTGACAGTATCATGAGATACTGTGCAAAACTCAGTGATGCACCAATCCAAGACCACACTGAATCATATCTTATGATAAAAGACAAATCACTAGATGATTGTTGGGCACGGCTTCAGTCCGCCTATGATTTGGTTTTTTCAAAGCCAGATGACAGCCTACCCGAAAACTTTAAGAATTCGGTAGAAGGCAAGTACTTCACCTGCCTTGAATTATATGAGGTGACCAAAGCTAAAATCGCCAATCAACTGTCGTTGATTAGAGCAATCGCCGCACCGAGTCCACCACCCCGCGTGGAACACACCTCGGAAGAGGCAAACGTTTTTCTCCAAGTCCCACCTTGTGACACGGAGACATTTTAAGGCAGTTACGAAGAATGGCCCGCTTTTCGTGACATGTTCACAGCGGTGTACAACAACCACCCGAAGCTCTCCCGTGCTCAAAAATTGTATCGCCTCCGATACAAAACCCAAGGAAAAGCTGGTTCCATCGTCAAGCAATACCCGCTCAGCGATGATAACTTCGAGCTGGCCTGACAAGCTTTACGGTCACGATACGAAAACAAACGTATCCTGGTTGACAACCAAATTAAAATTTTGATGACTTTGCCGACTATTCAATCCGAGAATAGCGAGCAACTTCAAAGGCTGCAAACATCAATTAACAACTGTCTGTCAGTTCTTAATTCCCAAGACGTCCAGACAGACAGTTGGGATCCCACATTGGTGTACATATGCTCATCCAAATTGCCCGAAACTACACTGTCACTTTGGGAACAAGCTCTCTCTTCTCGAAGAGATTTACCCTCATGGTCACAAATGGACGATTTTCTTACTTCAAAATTCGAAGTAGTCGAAAGACTTGACCGACTTCATCCAAGCCAAAATAAACTAAAACCAGTCGCTCATCAAAATGCTGCTCAAAACAGGTCCATTAACAGGACGTAAACCTTTCTGGCACAACCTAAGAGGGAAACAACTTGCTCTTACTGCAAGTCCCCTCATCCCATTAGAGTCTGCCCATAATTTAACCGAATTTCGGTACCAAGCCGAGTACAATTCGCAAACCAAACCAAACTGTGCAAAAACTACCTTGGTAATACCCATAGCACTAATGAGTCTCCAGGCAAGTTGTCATGTACACATTGCCAACAACGGCATCACTCCCTGCTGCACATGAATCCCAAACCACCATCTCGACACTCCAATGCGCGAGCGAATGAAACCGCCTCACAACACACTACTGCCCAGTCGACACCTCTCGCTCGACAAGCGCAGTCAAGCTCCAATTCCAGCGAGCAACCGTGCTGTTCCAAACAAGCACAAATACAATCATTGCACACCGACAATGATAGCAAAATTCTCCTTCCAACTGCCATGGTCGCGGTTGAACACGAAGGGGAATTGTTGCAACTTAGAGCCTTGATTGATCAAGGCTCACAGAGAACTTTCATTTCCTCGAAAATTCAGAAATGGTTGAAACTACGATTCGAACATTTCAAGTTCGAAATTTCCGGCATGGGTGGACAGGTAGTTCAAAGCTCCTCAAAGCTTAGTCCACTCACATTGGTTGCACCCAAAACCATGCAACGGATAAACGCACAGAATGAGCAGGGCTATCGTGTTACCTCAGCTCAAGAGGCACATGCCTACATTCACCATTAGCCGTGAAAACTGGCAGCGATTCAAGATCCTTGAACTTGCTGACCCAATTTGCCACATACCAGCTCAAACTGATATGGTAATCGGCAGCGATATACTTCCACAAATCCTGCTGGAAGGTATACAAAAGATTTGCGACACTACACTTGTCCACAAAATAACATTTGGCTGGATTCTCAGTGGTCCAATAACAAAAAATGTGGTGTCATTCTCGACACAAGTAGAAGAGTGCTCGAATACAACTCTCAGCTCACAGCTTCGAAAGTTTTGGGAAAAGGAGGAGATTCCACAACCTCCACAAATTTCACCTGAAGATCAGGCATGTGAGCATAGGTATGCAACAACAACGACTCGTGCCCCAAACGGCCGATACATTGTGCGACTTCCATTCAAGGAAGAATTTCCAAAAAAGCTGTCTCTGGGCCACTCTCAGTCTGCTGCACTTCAGCAGTTTTTCAGTATGGAGCGATCGCTTCAGAAAAAAGGAGACTTAGCCACAATGTACAATAACGTGTTGCTAGATTATCTCGACCTCGGTCATATGGAGCACGCGAAGCCATGCGAGATAATTTCCATTGGCAAATACTTCTCTATCGACTTGCCACATCCAGATAAGGTAACAACTAAAGTTCGCGTGGTATTCAACGCCTCAAAAACATCTGGTTCAGGAAAATCCCCGAATGACGTGTTGCACACTGGTCCCACACTCCAGCCATATCTCATGCTGCTCATTCTGCAGTGGCGAATGCACAGATTCTTGTTCAATGGCGACATTGAAAAAATGTATCGTCAAATACTCATCCACGAGGACGATAAAGATTTTCAGCGAATCTTGTTTCGCACGTCGGCTGACTCTCCTGTCACCGATTATAATCTTAAAACCGTAACGTTCGGCGTTAATTGTGCACCATACCTCCCTATCCGTACCCTGCATCAATTAGCAGATGATACGATAGCGACATTTCCCTTGGCTGCCACAATACTTAAAACCGAAACGTATGTGGATGACATCCTATCCGGAAGTCATGATATTCACAACGCCACTGAATCACTTTTTCAAGTGATCAAAGCGCTTAAGTCAGCTGGTTTGATACTCAAGAAACTAACGGCCAATCATCCGGCCATTTTAGAAAAATTTCCAAAGGAGGATCTTCTCGACTCCAACTTTTTGAAATCTGAGAGCGTTTCCACAACTAAAACCCTTGGTATACAATGGAACGCACTCACCGATAAGTTTTCCTACACCATTCAGCCTGCATCGACATCGAATGCCGTCACAAAGCGACAAATCTTATCCTATGTCGCTAAACTTTTTGAATGTGCCAAACCCGCAGCCTTAGCAAAATGGCGACAGTTCGCAGAAAATCTGCCAGCCGTCTGCTACATTGAAATCCCTCGATTGGTTAATTTCACTCCGGGGCAAGATACCCAAATCTACGGGTTTTGCAATGCCTCGGAAAAAGCATGCCTCGCGTCGATGCTAGCAACCAAAGATATTCCCCTCTCTTGGTTGCAAAAAGCAAAGTCGCACCATTGAAGACGGTAAGCTTGCCACGACTGGAGCTGTGTGGTGCAGTCTTACTCGCAAAACTGGTCGCAACTGTTCGAAAACAGCTCAAATTGGAATCGTGCAACACATTCTTATGGTCAGATTCAGAGATTGTGCTAGCTTGGCTTTAAAAGCCATCATGTACATGGAAGACGTATTATCCAATCGTACCTCCCAAATCTCTTCCAACCGGCACATGGAGCCATGTTTCCAGCCAAGATAATCCAGCCGACCTCGGCATCCATGGTTCCAAACCGCAGGACTTGGCAAATTCCCCACTCTGGTGGCACGGACCCTAATGGCTCTCTTGCCTGGCCAAGGTCAAAGGCATGCAGTGCATCTCCACCAGAAAAGCGCAAGGTGGTTTATATCACGCGCTCGAAGAAGAGGTCGATTTTCTTGATCGCTTTTCTTCTTTCTCTCGAGCACTCCGCGTGACTGCGTACATGTTCCGCTTCGTGAGCAATGCCTGCAACAAATCAAAGGGGTTGGCTACAATCACCTATCAACATCTGACACATAAAGAATTTCAATATGCAAAAATTCGCCTTATCAACACAGCGCAATCACGCAATTTTCCGAGCGAAAAAAGCGATTTGCAAGATAAAAAGCCACTTAACAAAAAAAAAGTCCTCTTCTTGTTCTCAATCCTTCGTTGGACAAAGACGGACTTCTACAGGTTAATGGCCGATTAGCACATTCCACATTGAGCTATAATGAAAGGCACCCTATAATTCTCTCTACCGAATCGAGGTACTGCCAGCTATATTTGGAGTCTTTTCACTCGCAGCTTCTTCACGCAGAAACACCATTAATGCTCCAAATGGTAAGGCAAAAGTATAACGTACCAAAGCTAAAACCTCTATTTAAAAATGCATTTTTCAATGCAAAGTGTGGACGCTTTACAAGCAACAAACACGCACCCAAATAATGGCCGCTCTCCCCCCTGAACGCTGCAGTTTCTCACTCCCATTTTCCACAACGGTAGTAGATTTAGCTGGGCCATTCAAAATTAAAACATCGGTGCTAAGATCTGCAACCCTTATCAAGGGATACGTTGCAGTTTTTGTCTGTATTTCCACAAAGGCAGTGCATCTCGAGCTATGCTCGGATCTTACAACTGAGGCTTTTCGAGCAGCATTCGCCCGCTTTGTTGGCAGACAAGGCTTCCCCTCAAAAATTATGAGCGACAATGGAAAAACTTTCATTGGCGCCCAGCGCACAACAGAACGCGACTTCGTTAAATGCCTTAACGAATGTTCCGCAGACATCGTCAAAAAATATGCCCCTCAAGGCATCAACTGGCAATATATACCACCCAGCGCCCCCCACATGGGCGGCTTGTGGGAATCTGCAGTGAAAAGCTTTAAAATCCATTTAAAGAAAACCGCTGCAACCCACAAGTTTACTTTCGAAGAATTCACGACGCTTCTGGTGCGAATCGAAACAGTCCTCAACTCGAGGCCTCTGTCCGCACTTTCCCAAGACCCAGCTGATATGATAGCGCTTACTCCGGGTCACTTCCTTCGAGGTGCACCGCTGTTGGCCATTCCCGAGCCTAATGCGGAAGAAATCTCCCTACTAAACCGGTAGGAGAAAGTCAAAGCACTTCACCACCTATTTAGTCGCCGCTGGAAAGAAGATTACCTCAAAGATCTTCAGAAGAGATGCAAGTGGAAAACCCCACAACGCGATCCTCATCCAGGCGACCTCGTCGTGATCAAAGAAGAGTCGCGCCCCCCCCCCACCGAGTGGCGATTGGGACGAATCGAAAGCGTTCGCCACGGCCACGGTATTTGTGTTACTATCTGTTTTAACTGTCATTAACTGTTCAATAGCGGAAGGAAACACGAACACGAACTATTCAGAATGAAAAATGGCACTGAAGATGACACAATGCCGAAACCGGTTTGTCTCCAAACCAAATTTGACACGGGATGATGGAAAATCGTTCCACAATACATCATGATTCTATACATCTTTTCCTTTTGCATATTAAGGCCAATGTCGGCTCTGCCACAAGTATCACGCGCTTAGGACGTCCCCGGCCTTTAAGGCCATGAAGCCAGCGCAGCGATTGGGAGTATTCCGGGCGCAAGGGTATTGTGTCAACTGCCTTGCGCTCACCCACACAACCGGCGAGTGCGATTCACCAGGCAGCTGCAAGGTTTGCGGCTTAGCGCACCATACGCTACTGCATGTGGCAGCTAACAGGCTCGCGCGCAATGGCCAACCGGCCTGCAGCGGCAACAAAGGCCCCAACGAGCGTCAAGCGGCGCGCACGGCTGCCTAGCATCCTCGCGGCAAATTAATAGACCAGTTCAGCTACTAACCCCAGTCAACGCGAACGCGCCCCCTTAACATTAGTATCTTGAAAATCTTTTTAAATGGTTTATTTTTATTTATATACGTGAACACATAAACTTAAATTGTTAAACAATTAAAAACTCTGAATAAACTGAGCGGAAGTTTGTAAATATTTTAAATTTGAAAAGAAAGTACTACCTTAAAGCGGAGAGACTTGTGTGTGTGCAAGGTGAGTGCGAAGAGGTACCATCGAAATATTCAACCTTTTTTATTCACTTAATACACGCACACATCGCCCATATTTCACCATACATACAACAACAATACTTCATTTTAGCCACATATGTCAAAATATCGCTAAATATAAACAATTTTGGCGTGCCCAACGCAAAATTCACCTGCTGATGTGCGGTATTGCCACTCTCTAGCACTCCAAATTAATACAATTACCCAACGTCTATACCTACCAACTATTTCCGCGTGCCTTTAAGAATGTGGTTTATAATGCAATGCAACCTTGTTTCAGAATTTGGAATTGGAATGGGGTGGCTATACGATTATTACAAATTACATTATTATTATTTTTTTAGATTTTATTACAAATTTTCGCCTGCGGCGCTTTTTTTAATAAAAATCGATACATCGATATATAATGAAAACTTCTAATAAAAAATCGCTCGATAAATTATCGATACTTCGATATATAATGAGAATTTTTAACTGTTTAGTTATTTCCACAATTAATTATCCCACATAACGGTCTGTACTCCATGTAAACATATTCAATATTTATTCCATTCAGATTTTGTGGCAATACCACCCATCACCAGGTGAATTTTGCGTTGTTTACATTTCAATTAATAAAATATATAAGTTTTTAGTGATATATTTAGCGATATTTTCACATATATGACTAAAATGAATTATTGTTGTTGTATGTATAGTGGTTCGTTTCACAACGTACGTACTGTGCGGTCGCTTAAACATTCGTTTTAAAGAATTCCTAAAGTTACTTTGTTTATCTCAGTGCTAAGCAGTTCTAATTTGTGTAATTTATACTGGAAAAAGCTTTTTGAAGCCAAGCTCCAATAAATTGTTGTGTTTTAGACATAAAGTGCGTGGATTAAAAATTAAAAAAAAATTAAAAATTAATATTCTTGTCATTCCTTGTGCATATTTGGCTCTTTTGGTGCATTATTGTTGTTTTGCGTGAGAGTGCATTTTCCCATCTTCCGCGATTTATCATACATTTTGCTTATCATCAATCAAATAATTTTCCTGCTTGCTTTTATGCTTTTAAGCTTTTTGGCGCAGTGGCTTTAAAACTGTTAAGTTCAGCACGGTTTCTAACCATTGAACTTACAATACCTAGACTTCTGTGTCTCTCAAACGCTCTTCTTTGCTACTATCGTACTAAAAGCGTACACTGTGAGTTTTTCTTGTGCGTACATACAAATTGTTGCTACTTCGCGCTGCAATGTATTCATCCTGCTGTTTTGAAAAATGTAACATTAAAAACGACTTAGAGCGTTGCGTTGCGTGTTGGTTGTGTGATGACTTAGCTCACGTAAAATGTGCTGGTCTCAATGGTAGGGTGGCCGATATCATAACCGATAACAAAGGTGTTCGTTGGTCTTGCCCCAAGTGCAGATCAACCGAAGTTGAGCTTTGTAAAATGTTTAGGAGCGCCAGAAGTGGCTTCCAGGAGTTGGGTAAGGAGTTAAAACTTCTAAACGAAAAGTTTAAGCGATATGAAGATGCATTTAAAAACTTTAAGTGCATTGAATCTTCATCCTCTCCATCACCCAAGCTTAAACAAGCTTCAAAAAAGCGGAAGCATGGAGGAGACAGCATTGTTCCTAATCCCATTGCTTTAGACATTGACACTCCGCCAATTGATTCTTTGCCTACTCCCGGCTTAAATAAGGAATTAATAAGTTTTAATTCTCCGTGTGTTGAGTTATCTCAAGCTGCATCTTCCTCAGGTGTCACTACAAGGGCTGCAGCAAAAACGACAGCTGTGTCTGAACCTACATCTCAAAGTGGACCTTCTCCGTTACCGAAAGAATTAATCGTAGTTCCTGCGAATAAATCTGTGTTTGTTTCGCGCTTTTCTAGTGAAACGTCGGTAGAAGATGTTAAGTCTTATATAACATCAAAGCTTAATCCCCGGCACATAGCTACTAGAAAATTTAATTTTTCATACGAAAGAAGCATATCTTCCTTCAAAATTGATATTTCCAGTTCATTTAGGCCCAATGGTACTTTAGTTCGTGAGATTGAGTCGAAACCTCGAGCTCGGAATGAAAATACTGTTCAAATTCCCTCCTCAGCATCAAAAAACTTATAAGTAATTTTTTGTTCAATATTTATTACCAAAATGTTAGAGGTCTAAATACAAAATTAACCGAGCTGTACTTAAAGTCTTTTGATTTAAATTATGAAATTTTGGTTTTTACTGAAACTTGGCTAAAACCGAATGTGTTTAATAGTAAAATATTGTGTAGTAAGTATGAAATATTTAGAAATGATCGCTTAGATAGAAAAGGCGGGGGTGTTTTATTAGCTGTTCAGACCGACTTTTCCTCTGAAAAAGTTGTGTTCACAGGTNGGAAGATGTTGAATTCCTCTATGTTAGAATACGGTGCCCCTCAAGTAGTGTTTTTCTTGTTGCAATTTATATTCCACCAAACTCTAACCCTTCTGTTTACTTTAAATATTCTTCACTATTGCTCTCTTTATTTGCCATGGTCAAGCCCTCCGATTCGTTTGTTGTGTTGGGTGATTTCAATCTAGCGTGTGTTTCCTGGGATTCGGTGGATGGAATTCTGGTGCCAAATTCTTCTCGGGATGTACTTAACTAATTTCTTAACGAACTTTCCGATCTTGGTCTATATCAGATTAATTCAGTTATCAACAACTTAGGTAAATGTCTTGATTTAGCGTTTATTGATGATACTGCTAAATGCGCTATAATAAGCGGCGATCCTTTAGTTATACCTATAGACCCTTATCACCCACACCTTGAGTTGTCCTTGGCACCATCCTACGATTCACGTTATTGTCCTGAAACTAGAAAGCCGAAAGGTCGGCGATATTCTTTCAAATNCCTTTAGTTATACCTATAGACCCTTATCACCCACACCTTGAGTTGTCCTTGGCACCATCCTACGATTCACTTTATTGTCCTGAAACTAGAAAGCCGAAAGGTCAGCGATATTCTTTCAAATACGCTAACTACGACCAGCTTGAAATAGCTATATCTGAAATAATCTGGCCTGAGTACGATGGTGATGTTGAGAATAGTAAGATCTGAGAATTTAGTAAAATCTTGAATAATATATTCAGTAAACTCATTCCTCTTGTTAAAGAAAATACCGGACCTCGTAACTCGTTGTAGTTTAACCCAGAGCTAAAGCATTTAAAAAATCAGAAAACTAAATCATTTAAACTTTATAAAAAATCTTCTCACTACGCCGCGTACTCCATCTTTCGTCATAAATACAATGCCTTAAACAGAAAATGTTACAGCAATTACATTAATCAAACTCACATTAACATCGTTTCTAGTCCCAAGTCATTTTATCATTTTGTTAACTCAAAACGTAAAATAAATGGGTTTCCCTCAACACTGAAATTAGATGTTGTTATTTCTAGTGATGATGATATGGTTGCTGATATGTTTGCAAATTTTTTTGAATCGAACTATTCTGTCGAGCCAAATAAAGAAACTTCTAGCTATCCTTTTCCACTCTCACAGTTTGACCAAATCCGTATTCCTTCAATCTCTGCTGACAATGTTCTCCTTCATTTGAATAGTTTAAAAAATTCTTTTCTAAGCGGTCCGGATGGTATTCCCTCCTGTGTCCTAATAAGTTGTGCAGATTATCTATATAAGCCATTAACAAAAATCGTCAATGCTTCTCTAAAGCAAGGAGTTTTCCCCTCTCTGTGGAAGGAGTCGTATATCGTGCCGCTGTATAAAAATAAAAGCAGGTCGAATATTGCGAATTATAGGGGAATCGCTAAGCTGTGTACCATTTCTAAAGTATTTGAAAAGATCGTTACGGAAGAACTGTCTCATTCCATAACGCCTGTTAACGATGTATCACAACACGGCTTTTGTAAAGGCAGATCAACTGTATCAAACCTTCTTGAATTCACTACAAATGTGAACAATGGTTTCAAAAGTAACTATCAAACTGACGCCATTTACACTGATTTCAGCAAGGCTTTTGATAAAGTATCACATTCAACTCTAATATACAAACTTGATAAAATTGGCTTCATTCCAATCCTGCTGCGCTGGCTTTCTTCTTATTTCATTGGCATTGGATTATCTTTAAAAAATGTTCATCTCGTGTAATTCATGTGACGTCAGGTGTACCTCAAGGTAGCCACCTTGGTCCCCTTCTGTTTATTTTATTCATCAACGATCTTCCAAATATTTGGAAGTATTCGAGTTGCTTAATGTACGCAGACGACGTTAAGTTATTTAAGTTCATTGGTGCCCCAGGAGACAGGAAACAATTACATGTGGACCTTAGTAATGTGTTTAAATGGTGCGAAGTAAATTCTATGTCACTTAACTTGAAAAAGTGTAAATTTATGTGTTTCTCTAGAAAACCCTTTCAATCATATA
>NW_016159407.1:0-1839 GCF_001687245.7 Rhagoletis zephyria | reverse complement strand
TGTGGAAAAGTTTTTTGTTAATAACTCTTGATCGGGTAAAAAAAGTTAACTTCCGCTATTGGACTCTTGTTATTGGGGTCCAGACGTGTCTAATGGCACCCCCTTTCCAAAATTTTTACCAATTTTGGGGTTCAAAGCCCACCTAGATAATTACCATATTTTCTCGCGCCTTAATAAGCGTGCAGCCTAAAAATTAAGTTGCATACGTTTTTCTGATTTACTTTGTTTATTTATGCAGTTTTCATCCAAATTTCTAGACATTCTAAAATATACATGTAACCAATAAAAAAAAAGCTCGACATGCTAGAAAAAACCAAGGATGTATTTTAGTTTCGCAGGCCTCTGTTATCTCCGCAGCGTCATCCAATACGGGTTTTAATTCTAGTGGCGGCAGTGAATACCGAAGGATCATACAGTGACTTCTCGTGGCATTTTCTGCCTCTTGCTTCATCATAGACATCGCTCCTGATCCATCACTTCAAATATCCGCACACTTGCTCCAATTCAAACCATATTTCTGTACAAAATTTCGTCGCTAGTGTACAAAATTTCGTCGCTAGTGGTTCTTCTTACAATTTGCATTGCGGATGGGTACTTCACTAGCACGAGAAGAACATTAAGTCCCACTACGTCGGTACTTGCAGCTTGTAACGAAACCAGCCCAGCCAGAAAAAAATTCCGAAAATGAGTCCGAAAACGGGAAGAAAAGTGTATGAAAGACGGATTATATCTACAAAAGTACTGAAAACGGATGTGAAAAGGGTACCATGCTGATGCTTTTGGGGTCTGGTGTCTAGTGTCTTCGCTGCCGGGGAAGGGAGTGTTATCGGGCGATAAGATTCTCCTTTGTTGGCTGGTTTCCCCGGTTTGAGCAGTGGGACCACTCTCCCGAACTTCCAGATATCTGGGATGATGAGAGTGGCCATTGACATATTGAGAACCTCCGTTAGGTACGCTACTCCCGCACGGCACAAATTTTTCAGCATCAACATGCATATTTTGTCGGGACCCATGGTTTTGGAGGCTTTCGCCTTGCTGATGGCCACCTGAACTTCACCGCTAGTGAAAGCAAGGGGAACAAGTTGTTGGCAGTTTGTGCAGCCTTCTGGTCACTCGACGCTTGGCTTTGTCCGCAGGTGGATGCAGTATGAACTGCCGACGAAGCATGGTCGCCGAAAGAAATTTCGACCCTGTCGGTGTGCTTCGTCGGATTGGAGAGTGATCTCACGGTTGACAAAAGCTTACTCACAAGTTACAAGTCTTCAGATGCTCTTCCCACTTGATCCGCTTATGTACGTTCACAAGCTGCCGAATCTCCGGGTTGAGATCCCTAATACGGGGATTTCCGGGATGGGCCTGACAAAGACCGGTCTGTGATGCATCCTGCCGGTGCGAAGCGAGCTTCAGAAGCAGTGACAACCCTGCGGAACTTACGTTCACCAAGGTGGATGTCGGTTGGTGTGGAGAGCGCAGCGAAGGAGCTCTCAGTAAATTCCGCGAAGCCTTTTCAATCAGTTTTAGAAAAGTTGATATAAAAAGGTCCGGTGTTCCGCGGAAGCAAAGTCGGTTGGTCTATCGCTCGAGATGACTATGGGCAGATGGTCTGATGCCGAAGTCAGCAAAGTTCGCCATGATACGCTGTTTATCAGGCAAGCGCTGNCAGCAGTGACAACCCTGCGGAACTTACGTTCACCAAGGTGGATGTCGGTTGGTGTGGAGAGCGCAGCGAAGGAGCTCTCAGTAAATTCCGCGAAGCCTTTTCAATCAGTTTTAGAAAAGTTGATATAAAAAGGTCCGGTGTTCCGCGGAAGCAAAGTCGGTTGGTCTATCGCTCGAGAT
>NW_016159406.1:61693-87240 GCF_001687245.7 Rhagoletis zephyria | reverse complement strand
TTATAGGTCCACCAAAACCGCCAGAAAATGCCTGAAAATGCAATGGGGGGATAAATAAAAATTCGTTTGTTTAAAAAATGGTTAAATTACCAAATGGCCATTTTTATTGGAAAATTGAAAGAGAAACAGAGTTTTCAAAACGAAAAATATTGATTTTTAAGAATTCTATACCATTTCTACGAAAAGTTGTTTCTATACCATATAAAATACATGGAAAACTTTGAGCGATTTGAGTGACCTCTAAATATTTTTTGATTTCAAAATAAAAAAGGGGTATATTTTTTCGATATACATAGAACAATCCTAGGGGTGAGAGCATTAAAATTCCGACTTTACTTTTTTTGGACCACCCTAATGCACAGTCGCCTTTTCTCCGGCTGCTTGAATAGTTTTTTTTTTTTGTTGTGTGTTTAGCCTGCTTGGCAAGTATGTATGTATTTCTTATCAGCAATAAATAGAAATGAGCAACCACCGCGCGTTGGTGGCGAATAGATGCTGGCTGAACAGTGAATTTCTAGTGAATAAGTACAATGTATTGAATAATACAATACAAAGTAAAGGAGTGCGGCGAAGTTGCGGTGATGGCGGCAACTGACAGCCGTCCTTGTGCGTCCTTAGGACAGTGTAATATTTTTTTATAATATTATATATTTTTTTTTGTCAGCGTCAAAAATGTGGATAACCTGACGTTTTGACGATTTTATTTATTTATATTTTCCATAGCAAATGTTTCTTATTTTTTTTTTTTTATAAAAATATAGTTCCTTCATTGTTTTTCAAGAAAAAACTATGCACTCACAACCAACCACTTTTTGGTGTTGTTTTTGGGCTGAAGGATTCATCGGACCGTACTTCTTGAAAAATTATGTCGGTAACGCTGTTACGGTCAATGGCGAACGTTATCGTGATATGATAAAAAACGTTTCATGGCCTGAATTAGATGACATGTACTTGAACAATATGTGGTTTCAACAGGTCGGTGCCACTTGCCACACAGCACATGAACCAATGGTTCTATTGCAAACCAAGTTACCAGGGGCATATTTCATAAAGTGACAATGATAATTTTGTAACGACAAAAATTGCCGCCAGTCATATGAAATTCATATGTAATAACTGCAAATGCTTTATTTTAGTTTTAAGAAATATTCAAATGTTTAAAAAACAATGAAATGCGCGCAATTACCATATATGTACATAAATAAATTTACAAAATTATCCTATGAAAATATTCAGACGGAGCTGTGTATTTAGTTTTGTCGATTCTGTCGCGACAATTTTGTCAGTGTGACAATTGTCATCACCATTGTCGACAATATTTCAGTATTGTCACTGTCACTTTCCAAAAATTTTCACAGTTATATGAAAGAGAAAATATGTCGCCGACAATTCTGGCTGTGGAATTTTATAGCAAAATCGAAAATTTTCGCACCTGTCACTTTTATGAAATAGGCCCTAGGACGGATTATCTCACGAAATAATGAGATCTTGCGGTTTGACACTATTGGACTTATTTCTCTTATAAATGATACAGAGCCCGAACTACCCCAAGGTCATAGACATTTTTTTCGACACATTTAAAAAATCTCTTTAACAATTGTTTTTTTACTTATATTTAATTGCTCATTAAATAACCGTTATTTATTTTATAAATCCAAAATAACAATTATACGCAAATAAAAGTTTAATTCTTAATGCGCTAATCTACTTAAATAAACAAAAAAAATAAANTTGTATAAGTCATAGTTAACTTTTGTTTCCCAACACCTTTTTAACTAGGAAAATTGTTAATGACTTTTATACGAATGATTTAAATTGACTGATTTTTTTGATGACTTTTATAAATAAAAGTCTTTAATAACTGTTATCTAAGATATATAATATAAAAATCAAAAATAATTGTTTTTTTCTTTTAATTTTGCATAAAAGTTGCAAATAAAAACTTATTTTCAAATTTGAGTCTTGGTGAAAAAAGAATTGGTATGTATGTATCACTTAGTTGTAAAACATTTCCTTCATAGTGAATTTTTCCATGACAGTTTTCATCAATAACTGTTATGTTCGGTCCCTGATAGAGACAATGTTCTATACCTGTTAAGAACATTGAAATTTTCTGAACCAAGATTTCTAGCCTACTTGAAAAATAAACACATTTTATTGTTTTTTAACCGACTTCAAAAAAAGGAGAAGGACCACGTCAACCGATTTCTATAATTCTGTTTTTAAAGGAAAGGTGTTACCTCACAGGTAGTCTCATTCTAATTTGGTTTAAATCCGATCATTGTATCATGAAGATATTAACGAGAATCTTAAATTTTTATATGAGAATTGAAGTCTTGTGTTTTGTTTTTTTTGGTTAAAAATTACTTGTTTTATCTAGCTCACTTTATCAAATAACCCATGTGCCTACTTCGGGGTCGTTGTTACGTTGACGGTTGACGGTTGACGGTCGACAGCTACTGTCAAGTTCTACACATATTTACCTGCTGTGCAACACGACGCACACACAAAGGACCAATTAAAAGGTGGTAATAGTAGCGGGCGGGCGACGCGTGCCTTGACTACATACTAGCGGTATCACTTGGCTATTGAGCGCAGCTGTTACTGTTACTTAGCTGCTAAGCAAGGCACGAAATGAGACTGTGTGTCGCAAGAACTCTGTTCTTTTTCGCTTTATTTTCCAAGAGTTTATACAGATTGAATGCGTGTACATAAATGGGTATCACTTACCACCATGACTGACGCCATCAACAACCCTGCTCCACCACCTTCTTCACCAGAGCCTAGCATCATTGCCAATAGCTTTTAGTCTTATGGTTGCGTTGATATTACTGTTCTATGTTGCGATGTATGAAGTACACTGCCCGCAAAAAGTATTGGCACAGCAACTTTTTCACAACAGATGCAACAATTTTCTTTCTAATATTTTTCCGCAATTTTTTGTAAAAATATGGTTCATTATATAAACAAAAAACATAAAAATAGAATTCCTAAACTTTGTGCAAAACTCGCGAAAATTCAGCACATTTTCATGCAAATTTTCAACTTTTTAATCTTTTTTTGCTGAGTTATGCAGTTTTGCAGCCCAATAAATTCTATTAAAAAAATGCAAGTTTGGAGTTAGTCAAAAATCGCATAGATTTTTGAGGTTTTTTTGTTGAATTTGTTTTGCATTTTTTCCATATAAAGTATTTTCGAAAAAAATTGTTTGTATGGAAAACTTGTACTTTATTATAATAAAATTGATTGGGCTACAAATCTGCATACTCAAAAAATTCCAAAAAATATGATTAAAAAGTTGAAAATTTGCATGAAAATTTGCCGAATTTTCGTGAGTTTTGCACAAAGTTTAGGAATTATATTTTTATGTTTTTTTTTTTGTCGTAGAATGAACCATATTCTTATAAAAAATGGCAGAAAAATATTAGAAAAAATATTGTCGCATATATTGTGAAAAATTTGATGCGCCATTACTTTTTGTCGGCAGTGTAAGTCTGAAAGCTGGAACGTAAGCTTCACATCAGATGCGGCGTCAGGATTCTGACTTCGCGTTGCTTTGGGGCTGCCGCGCTTCAAGCTCATATGGATGCGGCAATTGATGACATACATACATACGTGTATTTATCTATCCATGCATGTAGGTCTTGTATGGTTTAGTCACTTTATACATACATTTGTGTATATTATGTAATACATTTTATGAATAGCTGTGCTTATAAGGATGACGCTGCTGCTCCCAAGGGCTGTTGACTATTGTGTTTGCGTTGCTTGCTGTTTGGTTTGTTTGTTGCGCCTTCATTGATCCTTAAGGCGTTGAGCGAGCATAATGTGTATGTACATACATACATATATGCATATATCTCAGGATGTGTTATGATGTTGCGGATATGTTATGGATACGGTGACCATATTTATAGCAGCCGAATACGGGACGACATATGTACATACATACATATTATATATTCAGATGTAACATCACGCAATTGTAGAATTCTTTTCCATAACTTTTTATTTTGTGCTCGGGATTTTTTCCCCGAAAAATTTGTTACAAACATTCCTAGGCAGGGAAACATGTTGAGAATATCCGACTACTTTTGAAGTTAAAGTTGTTCTCAACGGATTATCTTCAGACTCAGATTTCGACCAGGCACAATGGAGTGCACATAGCATCCGGAAGGAGCTGAACTTCAAGGCATTCCTTTGAAGGTATCAACTTCGCTTCGATCTTGAAGAACTTTTAGATTTTCTTATGTTGAAGATACAATCCTCCATAAAATCAGGAATATTTTTTGGCCTAGTTTCGCCTAATGAGTTCTTCTCTCTTCACAAAATTTGGAGATTGCCACACACCACAGCACGTTGGACAGGTGATAACACGAGAGCAAAAAACAGCAAGCTGTGTGTATTTTTTTGTTGCTTGTTGAATCCATGATAAAAACATAGCAAGGTAGAACCGTTCTCTCAATTTGTCGGCCATGATTTTTTTTTGAAGTTTGCCAACATTGTAAAATCGTATAAAAATGAAAATAAAAAATTGAAATTGTTCGAAATTGTTGTTGCTTGAGATTGAAAATGAAAATGTGTGTGTGAGTTTGTGAGTAAATTTAAAAATTAAATTGTTTGGAAACGTCAAGAATTTTAAAAGTGACTCTCAGCGGTTCTACCTTCCCTGCAAACCATTTTTACAGAGTATTCTGAATCGTAAAGAATTTTTAAAGAATTCGGAAAGATCCAATCCGATTTTTTGCCGAATTTTCTAAAATGAAATAAATTACGCACACTTCCATTCTTTTACGAAGTTTCGGAAAAAAAAAACGGTAAAGAAATGAAAGTAATGCTGCTATGTGAAGAATTTCTTGCAGACTTTTTTCAGAATTTTCTTTATTTTTCGTACAGAAATTTCTTTACGAGTTCGTGTCAACCACTTCATATAATTTTCTTTGAAGATTCGGAAAAAAATCGTTACAGAAATCAGATACTCCTAAAGATTTCGTTAAGATTTCGGGAACTTTNAAACTGCAAACAAAAATGCCAATTTAAAGACGAATTTCTCGAAAAAAGTTAAATCAAACAAGTATTTTTTAACCAAAAAACAAAACCGACTTCAATTCTCTAATAAAAATTTAAGATTATTTTTAATTCCATCATGATCCAATGATCGGATTTACACCAAATTAGTATGGGACCACCTGAGGTCCCCTTTCCTTTAAAAAAATAATTATAGAAAGCGGTTAACGTGATCCAAAGTTATGCGGTAACATACATATGTACATGAAACAAAAAAAAGATAAATATTCCTACGAATTGATAACCTTCTCCTTTTTGTGAAGTCGATTAAAAAAGCAAAATGAAGAGCTACTAGAGAAATTTGTTTTAGAAATTTGAACAATAATCATTATTGTCCAATTTCTATTCAAACTCACAAATGCCCAGTTTTTCTACGCAAAATTATAACTTCAGAAACCATCTCCATACATATGTGATTTGAATCACAAGCGTCCCAAATTAAGAATAAAAACTGGTTCATTGGCATGCCATTTTTATGAGCTTTTAAGGCATCAAAATACCGAATACGGGACAAATAAGGGGCATTAAAAGAAATACAGAACATTTGGCGTCCCGTATTTTAGAATACAGGACGGATGGTCACCGTAGTTATGAATGAAGTTGCCAGTTACCAGCCAACAGCATTCCTTCTTTATCACTAGATACTTATCAAGGATGTTAATTTTTTCGCTTGTTACGATCCCGGGATTTTCGGGATGTCGGCATCACAGTCCCGGGCTCCCGGTATTAGTCCCGGGATTTAGATATTAACTAGTTTTCAACAACTTAAATCGAAAAAAATTGTTTTCGTTTTTATTTTTGCTCTGTGACGTCAGGATTTATTTTAAAGGACTTTGTAGTTTCAAAAATATGAATAATTCCAAAAATTATTTAAAAAATGCAATGCAATGTAGAATAAAAATATTGNCGGGACAAATAAGGGGCATTAAAAGAAATACAGAACATTTGGCGTCCCGTATTTTAGAATACAGGACGGATGGTCACCGTAGTTATGAATGAAGTTGCCAGTTACCAGCCAACAGCATTCCTTCTTTATCACTAGATACTTATCAAGGATGTTAATTTTTTCGCTTGTTACGACCCCGGATTTTCGGGATGTCGGTATCACAGTCCCGGGCTCCCGGTATTAGTCCCGGGATTTAGATATTAATTACTTTTCAACAACTTAAATCGAAAAAAAATTGTTTTCGTTTTTATTTTTGCTCTCTGACGTCAGGATTTATTTTAAAGGACTTTGTAGTTTCAAAAATATGAATGATTCCAAAAATTATTTAAAAAATGCAATGCAATGTAGAATAAAAATATTGATACCAAATGCAAGAGGAAATTTGTTTAGAATTTAAAATAATTCAAATTTTTTGGATTCACAAGAACAAATAGGGGGTCATTTTTTAAGCTGAGGCCGGGGTTCCGGCATCCCGGGATTAACATTTCTAATTTGTACATATAATCATGTGAAAAATAATAGGGACATGACATTTTCACCAGTTTTCGCTATTTTCCTTTTGTTTGTTTGTTCTTTTTTTTATAAAAAACGGCTCATTATCAAAGAAAAATTAGAAAAATTCAACAAAATTTACATTAAAAACGAACTTTTTATTAAGAATTTTTAGGAAAATTCTAATTGCTTATGCAGTTTTATAGCCCATTAAATTCTAGCTTAAGAAAATGCAAGTTTCAAGCGGCTAAGAAATCGCGTTGATTTTTGATATTTTTTTTCCTGATGGTGTTACGCATTTTGTTCCATACAAAGTATGTTCCACAATATATTTTGTATGAAAGGTACCATCCTCAAAAAAAATTCTAAAAACTCTTAACAAATAGTGGTTTTTGTTGTAAAATTTTGTTAGATTTTTCTAATTTTTCTACAAAGTTTGAAATTTGTACTCATATTGTAGATAATGACATGTATTTAAAAAAAAAAATAATAATAATAATAATAATAAAAATAATAATAATAAACATAAAAGAAATAAAAGATAGCCAAAACTGGACAAAATGTCGGGTCCCGATTATTTTTCACATAACTGTAGGTAGTACGTATGTATGCATTCGTTTGTTGTGATTGCTGTTGCCACTCTTGTACTTGTTGTAATTTTTCTATTTTACATTTTGTTTGATTTTCATTTTTCCCCACCAAACATTCCACATTTTATTCCCATATTTTTTTTTTTTTTATTGGCGGCAAAACACATATGTACATATACATATGTATGTAGACCAGGGCTACTACACATGTATGAACGCAGCACATGAAGTGAAAAAGCCACTACAGACATTGCACTTTAGCATTTACATTTCGAGTAGGAATGCCCATGCAGACATTTGTAAATGCGTACATACATACATACATATTTACATTCTTGATTTTATTTACAATTTGACGACTTGGCAACACTTGCTAGCTACATAAAAAGTACTGCATTTGAACTTTTTTGTTGGGTTTTTCTTTTCGCTTCAAGTGGTACTGGATTGACAATTGCTGAAAAATGATTTACAGAATTTTGAGCCAAGCCAATAATTGACGACATTACTTTATCGAGAATGCGTATTATGCCTTAGTCTAATTTGATCGATGCTAAATGTACAATAAAAAAACTACATTGAAAATGAGTTAGAATTCTACATTAATGTGTTAACTTAAATCACGTGGGCCACTATAACCTTACTGTCTTAAGTATCCATATCGCTACATTAATGCAAGTATAAATCCATGTCAGACTACATATGCTTTATGTAAAATTCGTAAATTTACTAGTATATTTATTTTTTTGTTACCCTTATTTCAAACAAAAAATTAATATAAGCTCCTTAAAAATGGCTGTTAGAGGCTTTAACAGCCAATTTCACGAAAGCAATTTAAGTGAAAAAATATTAATATGACCAAAGTGCGTCAATAAAAGATAGTCAAATGAGAAAACTTTTAAACAGTTTTATTAAACTAAATACACTATTTGACAATCGAAATGATTAAAAAAAACTCAATATTTTAGAGATTTCTTATTGATTTCAGAGAAAGAAGAACTTTTTCTGGTGATGATGCTGCTTTAAAAGTAAGGATTATTTTTATTTACTTTAAGCAAAAAAGCAGTTGTAATTTTGATACATTTTTAGAAAACTCTGCTGATGTTAAAATCTGGCGTTCTGACTTTAAACAAATTTCAAGCACAACCGAAAAAAGAATATTTCAATTGAGATGTTGGAAATACATACATATACTATAAATACATATATAGTATAACACCCAAATTCATAAAAAATATTGAAGACTTTAACTGCTTTATAAATCAAAAATTTGTATAAAAATTTCACTTTAGAGAGCTCCTTGCTTTTATGAATGAAAACTGTTCTACAGTCTCTAATTCTTGTCGAATCCATATATTACCTTTAGTAATGATTTAACAATCCTTACTGCTTACTTTAGCAAGGGATGGAAATGGATTAGGCAAGGATTAGAGACAAGATCCACTTAACAGTAGTAACAGTTTTTATTTTTTGAATTTTGAATTATGTCGATCTTGCAGAGGACCATCGATATGTTTAAATATTTATCAATTTATTTATCACACCATTCCGCCATTTTAGCTATTTAAATACAAAAACGGAATAACCACAAAAGAAAAAATAATAAGATGCACACACTAATAATGTTCCCGGGGTAACAGTAATAAAAAGGTGAATGGCTTAGCATTTTTCGCTACTAGTGAAATAAACTATCTAATCAAGCAGTCAATATCGACCAAACAGCTTAAGTATGCGCGAAATTTAAAGTGCAGTACGATTTATTTACATTAATGGTTAAAAACAGCTCTAAATAGCTAACTATTCACTTAATATTCTTTATGATTGTTCACAATATTCGCATATATATTAGGGTGCCCATCGAAAATACTTTTTTCCTTGGAAATGACAAGACCATACCCCCTAATTTTATCCAGTTTTATGAGAAATATTATTGCATATTTTTACAAATTTTCATTTAGAGGTCGCGACCTATCGATTTAGGTCAGAAAATACGATTTTGTAGATTTATGAGTTTTTGAATGACTATTTTTGATTTGATTTCAAAAATCCAATATGATCTGAGAAGAGGATATATAGGCCTTTGAAATGGTATATATTGTATCTATTGTCGGACTTGGCTTGTTGGGATTTTTTATCGGGTAAAATAACCCATATTTCTCTTTAATTTTTTAAATTGTTACTTACCATCGATAATTTCCACATTTTCAAAATATGTAGTACTATCTAAAATTAAATCTATTTGTTGCAATCGCATAAAAATTGTCGAAGTTAGGCCACTTTTCTTAAATACGGCCCTGAATTTATATGGTTTATGTACCGGAATTTCAGATTTTTTGAGCAGTGTGGCTAAGGAATTAATCAAAATTGATTCATAAAATCGCTCTTTAGCAAAAAAATGGTTTTTCCAAAAATTTTAGTAAAATAGTATTGACACCGCCAGCTTATATCATTTAGTGTATCTCAAAAACCTACTTGACCGATCTCGACCAAATTTGGTATATACATTGTGCTGGTCATTGGTCAGGTGCTGGAAGATGGACTACGACCATCGTTCATGCCCAAATCCAGCGAAGCTTCTGAAAAGACGCGAAGTAGCCACTTTTGCCGAGGATGAAGACGACCGCTTTTAACTCTGTGAGTATAGCTTGTAAGACACTTACGGTTCTAATTACTAATAAGGTACCCTCTCTTTTCGATACTGGCAGTCCAATTAGTTTTGTAAAGGCGTCGTCACTGGACCCAAAACAACTAGGGAAAAAGCATGTGGTTAGAAGTTGCCCCTGTTATAAAGGCATCGGTGGAAGCAATAAAAACTATAAGAATGAGTAGAACTCCATTCTAAACGGTAGACAGATGTACAAATTGTAAGTAGAACCGTAAGTTTAAGATTTAGCCACATTTTTATTTTAATCCCCACTCATTTTCTCTAGCATTAAAATCATTATTTCCTTGATAAAAGGAATCAAAAAATATGGCCGACAGAAGGTACCGCTAGTTTACATGGTAGAAGATTTTTAATTTCGATTAAACTCAAATACATTGTTTGTTGGTCCAAATAATGAGACACGTATTTTATTCTTTGCTGGCATTTTTCGGAATTAAACGCGATTTTGTTTTTCAGGCAAAAATCGATTATTCGAATTGACAGTGAGATTTTTTTTTTTTAAATGCCCAAACTTCAATAAGATTCCAACAATGTTTTTTCTCAAATGTAGGTTAATTCATTGATAGAATGATATAATTATTGATTTTCATTATTTAAAATTTTTTATTTAAAAATAAACAAAAAGTGCAAATTTTTTTTTTTTTAATTTGAATTTCTCAAAAAGTGTATTTTTTTTTCTCTCAAACTTTTTTACCGGGAAAGGACACTTTGAACTACAATCAACCCAAATCTCTAACAGCGAAGATTGTTTTTTTCTGAGTTATGATTTTTTATAGAAAATATACGTTTTTGTGGTACATACTACAATATTCTTATATTGTTTAACTATTGTAAAAATAAACTATTAAAAATCAAAGCGATTATTTAGCAACTTAAGACTTAGAATTTAATGGGTTGTTAAACTGCATACTCAAAAAAATTCTACAAAAACTTGAAAATTTAGCTGAAACTTTGCAGATTTTTCATAATTTTTGCACAAAGTTTGAATGTGGATTTATATGGTTTTTTTATATAATGAGCTAGACTTTTATGGAAAAATAATAAAAAATTAAATATAACATTCATAGTGAAATTCGGAAAAATAATAAAAATTAAATATAACATTCATAGTGAAATTCGGACCGGAACTTATAGAATTAATTACAATACCAAACCTACTTAATATTTCAAAAAACTACTGGTTACCGTTGAAATATTACAATAACAGTTCTTAGCTTTTTCTTAGATTTTAAAAAAATTATACTACGAAATTTGCTTTAAACAATCATATTTCAGTTCACAAATTTTTTGGTTTTTCTTATCCTTAACTGAACTCCATTTTGCATACCTGGAAGTAATGTAGTCGTTATTAACCTGAAAAATGTTATTTTGTGTTTAAGAAAATCGGTTCGGGGAACTTATCAAGTTGGCGAGGAGTTTTCTTCTTCTTTTTCTAACCTTTCTTCAAAATCAATTTATCCTCGCTTCTTGTGATGATCTGGTCACACTGGTGGTAAGTTTATTACAACTCCAACTCGTGGGGAATTCCCCGATTTACGGCGAGTTTCAGTTTGCGTGGGGAATCAGGGAATGGTCCGCATTTGTGGGGAATTTAAGTTTACCTGGGTAACCGGGGTATGAACTGGAACTAGGGCAAATAGTTTTTATTTTTTTCTTCACAAATTTCATAATGATTTATAGAAATGTTAGTTGAAATGTATCACCCGTCACCGTGGAATGAGCCGTATGCAGTTTTGTAGCTCGTTCAATTCTTGTATAATAAAGTTTCAAATGGTTAAAAATTACCGTTGATTTTTTAGAACTCTCCTTGTAGCATTTGCTTTTATATAACGAAAAAACACAATTTATTTTTTTTTTTTTAAGAAAACCACAACTCCTTCGGCGAAAAAAAAAATATAATACGACAATTTTTAGGTACTTGGAACTGTCACTTTTTATACTAGAATTGAGTGGGCTACAAAACTGCATAGGTACTCAAAATTTTTCTAGAAAATCTAATTAAGCTCGAAATTTTTACGAAAGTTCGTTGGAATTTTTTAAATATTGCACAAAGTTTGAAACTTGGATTTAAACGGGTTTTGTTAAAGAATTAATTATATTTTTACTAGCCGGTCACAGATGCCCGAGGCTTCGCCAAGCACTGAATGTATGCATATGTATGTACATTTACGTTTTTGGAGAAAGAAATCATGTGTCAGCATGTACCTCGTTTATTATATACATAAACAATCTTGTCTGAATCCGTCCAGTAGCGTGTTTAAAAATCTCGCTGTTGTGGAAAGACACAACAAATTTACAACAAAAAAGCTACAATTAATGCCGTTGTAACCTTTTCAATATCTCAATTCTGTCGTCAATGGTGCATGGTGTAGGGCTGCCAGACGTCCCGGTTTTCCCGGACATGTCCCGGTTTTAGACTATTTGTCCCTTAAAATTTCCCGGGTTTCGTTTTTGAGTCCCGGTTTTTCATTTGATTGCACAAATTTGAATAAAAGTTCAAAAATCACTACACTAAGCGAAAAAACGCGTTGTAATATTCAGAAAAATGTTATGAATTTACTGAGGGAAATAACGCATAGTAAACATGAATATTTTCTATTTGATTATCGTTTAAAAATGTTCGTATTTAAAAATAATACTTTCATAACACGCACGCGTGGTGTTGATTCAAACGCAACATTTAAATGCACATTTACAAGTCTGGTGTAGCTGCATGCGCGAAGATGCTTGCCACAATTTGCTAATTTCCAGAGGGTCAGGGCTCAATTCCCATTACAACCAGCATGGAATTTAAATATTTTTTTAACTTAATTATGAAAAAGCAATCAGTAATTGCAAATCGCTTCATTTTAATATGGACGTATTTGAAGTGAATATTTTTATACTAAATACTAAAATTTGTATACTTAAATGTATTACGAGTTGGGTTGGCGCTCTTTCATATGCGTATTTTTTTAATTTAGCACGCTTTTTTAATTCTAAACTTCTTTCTCTCAGTGCACCGGTTTAATTTGTGAAATAGTCACATTTCGAGATAGTTGAACTTTGCACAAGCAATAGTTGATGATTCGTATATGTACCTAAATACGTTCAAAATGACGTGCACAGAGTTTTACAATTATATTAAGGAAAGGACAGAAGTTTTGAAACAAGTTCACAGCAACGAAAAATATGACTGATATTTTTATGTTATCTTGTACTTAAGTTTTTTTTCTTTCATGAAACCTAGAGTACAGTGCCGTACAAAATTATTGGCTCGGAGGCTCTTTCATCAGATCACAATTTCTAATCAGATCTTTTAGAAAAATTTTGAAAATGTAGCTTTTGGGCCAATTAATAAAGTGCAAGTCTGAAGTTGCCAGCAAATTTCGTTGATTTTTAGCATTTTTTTTGCTGACAGTGTCCTCCTTATAAAAAGAATTATTGAACATAGTTTGTATGAAAGAAACTCTCAGTAAAAACAATACAAAAAATCAACTAAAATTTAATGGGCTGCAAAACTTCATTTTAAAAATTTGTATAAAATCTGATTAGAATGTTGCAAATTTGTATGCAAATTTATTGAATTTTGCCGAGTTTAGCACAAAGTTTAAACTTTTTTTTTTATGTTTATTTCATACATTAGGTAGGTATAAACTGTATTTTTATAAAGAATAAAAGAAGGTTCATGCATTGTGAAAAATTCTCTGTGCTTTAGTTGTGATAAGTTGTTTTGTTTTGTTGGCGTACGGTGTAATTATCTCGTGATCTCATGTTTTTATGTTTTTGTTTTTGTATGTCAAAATAAAGTTTCACTACACCTTTCGCACGTCCAAATGAAAGAGAAGGGAGCGAGAGGCCCTCCCTAAAGTGTCCCGGTTTGGCAACAGAGATATCTGGTAGCCCTAGCATGGTGTCAAGTTAGCACTACATACTAAATTTTGTTCGAAAAAGGGTCAACTCAATTTTTTCCAGAAAAACGACAGCTACAAATTTTTTCTTTCCACAACAAATTTTAAAGTTAAAAGCTACAATTAATGGCATAGTAACATATTGGATATCTCAATTCTATCGACTAGGTGTATGGTGTCAAGTTAGCACTACATACCATTTTTTCTTAAAAAACGAGAGCTACANTAACACAACTACAAGAGAATTCTGCATTGTGAGGGTTATAATCCCTAAGTGCGGCCGAAGTCCGCCTATGCAGAAAGGTGTTCTCTGCAAAAGGTGTTCAGTGCCTTTTCTTCGCAACACAGAAAGAGAATTCTACGTTGTGAGGGTTATAATACCTAAGTGCGGCCGGAGGCCTCCTACGCAGAAAGGTGTTCTCTGCAAAAGGTGTTCAGTGCCTTTTCTTCGCAACACAGAAAGAGAATTCTACGTTGTGAGGGTTATAATACCTAAGTGCGGCCGGAGGCCTCCTACGCAGAAAGGTGTTCTCTGCAAATGGTGTTTTTTTATAATTATTTTACATTGATTCAATTTTTGTAAGAACTATACAACATATATATTAAGTACGTATACCAAATTAAAGGAAATTTCCTATTAAATGAGATCAAAATTTTCAAGATCCATCTATCAGTTTTTAAGAAATCTTGATTTCAAAAATTGCTTATTTTGAACTTTAACCTTTGATAATTTTTGTTGTTGTTGTTTGCCCAAAAAAAGAAGTATACCGCTATACTGAGCTCAATCATCTCTATCGATTCCAATATTTTTTTTTTTTTTTGAGATTTGGAGCCCAACTGCATTTTTTCCCAAAAAAAAAAAAATTTTTTTTTTTAATCAGAAGATTTCTATGAAAGGGATTTTACTAAATTTTGGGCAAAAACGGGGAATTTCATAGTCTAAATCGGGGAATTTTCAAAAATAAGTTGGCTACCCTCGTATGTAGGTATACAAAATAAACAATGCCTGCTGAAATTGTTTATTTTTTTTGTTTATTTTTGTGTAAGATAAACATGTTGGCATGCTCCTCGATTCAAAAAGCATGGACATACTCAATAGCAGCAACCAACGATATGCAAGCCGCTTCAGCCAAATACTCCTAATGCATATCCTCATAGTCAGTGAATTTATCAAGCATGCTGATAGAAATACTATATATAGCTCTACGCGTTTCCAATTTTGTGGAAAATGTATGAAAATGTTTTTAAAGATTATACCGGCTGTATACTCACTCGCCATGTTCTCTGCTATTTAATTCTTGTAATGTAGTGCTATTTGGAGGCACTTTTTCGTTGCCGATGTCGCTGCTTCTGCAATAACACAAAAACAAAACTCAGCTTGTGTTTTTTGGTGATAGATATTCACGTTGAGGATATAGTTTGGTGTTTCGATGTTAAATTGTGAACTGTATCCACTTGTATTTTAGTTGCACAAAAATTTAAAGATCAATTTTTCGGTTCTGTTACGATCTGCTCGGATTTTTTGTCTGGTACGTCTGCGACCGATTACTTGGCACTCGGCGTTAAAAAAAAACCATAAAATGTGTATAAATCACGAAGATTCCGCGTTCTTTTGGTGAACGTTTCCTTTTTATATTAAAGACACTTCTAGCTTATTTTCACTGGCTTTTTATTAACTTGTTTTATTTTAATTTAATTTAATAAATACATAAATCGTCACGCATTTAAACACTAGCACTTCCTTTCTTCAACACAAACGACAAAACATTGATTTGTCTCGCTCTTTTTGTCTAGTGAAAAATACCATTCTGCAGTGTTGCTTCTTTAAAATTTTAGCCTGCCAATCAACAAGAAAATGGCGTATGCAAATATAAGGTTAGGTAAGTTAATTCAAGTGAATTAGTTTATACATTTAAATGTGCACATTTTTAATTTACTTCAAAAGCGTCAATATTAACAAACCCTTACTCAAAATATTTCAATAAAATAATTTCAAGTGGGAGGATTATTGTAAAGAAGCAACACTAATGCTGTATAGTGCTGCCATATGTTCGAGCACAATTTAAAATGCACAATTAGGGTGGTTCAATTACTAATTACTAAATTGAAAGGGAAAAATGTTGGTTACGAAGCTTATGCCACCATACACTGCTTGCAGCTGAGAAGGGTGCTGAAAACCTGAGAAGCTTAGGTCCAATTTGAAATGATTATTTAAACGGCAGTTAAGTGTAATTTTGGATTGTTGTTTAAATGCCGTTTAGCTTTCGTTGGATTTCAGATCAGCTTAATGCCAAACAATTGGCAGCACTGCTGCTTGTTCCTAGAAATTGAAGTTGGATTTGTTGGTTTATTTACATTTTGTGCTGAACGGCTTCTTGTTTTTTTGGTGGGATTGATTAAACAACCTACCCATCAATCTTGGTTGTTTGGTACCAATACGGGGATTCATATCTCATATTTAAATAGGTAATATTGGCATTTCAAGTGCAGATTGAAGGTATGATCTGAAAATGAGTAGTGGGAGTTAATCAGCTACATATAAAAGCGAAAGTACATAACGTCCATTGCGTCACCGTCACCACCACCGGCAGTTGTCAAAAAAGTTGAATCGGTGTATTTGTATGAAGTAAGTCACATGTACAAGCTGACGGTGATGGTGCCGCACAAATTAACTCAACTATCAGCTTTGCTTATGCGTCTGTGTCAAAGTACAACTATTCAGTGTTTTGTTTACAGGTTTGAACGTAAATTGTTTCAGTTTGAGAAAATTTTAATATTTATGGGAAAGCTAAATTTAAAATATAATAGAGGAAAAACTAGAACAAGAAAGAAAGAAAGAAATTTAAAAAGTAAAACATGTTCTTTGCTGGTAGTTGGGGTGTTCACAGTTTGTTCCAAATAGCGTCTCAAAATGTAGACGTCTACATTTTAAGACGTTTTTTAACCGTAAAACCTGTGGTGTTGTTGTTTCCCATACAAAATTGGAAAACGACGCCGTCTACATTTTGTCACACTCAAAGGTATGTTTTTTACGCGTCTACATTTTGCAACCTCGCAGCAGGGTTGCATTATGGCAATACTAATCACATTTTTTTTATTTATTGGGCACGTTTTCTGTATTTGCATTTAATTTGAGCGCAATTTCTGATGAAAAGAAACAAATCAAGGAAAAGAAATAACAAATATTAGGAATTGGTAATTAAGTTAAATAATTACAATTTTTCAGAAACAAAATCGAAAGGCGACATATAAAAAAGCACGCAAAGAAGAAATGTCTGGCAACACCAGCAAAGTTTTGGGACGATTTTGCGACGACTGCTAGAAAGGGGTGCTCACAGTTTGATGCTAAAGATGTCTCAAAATGTAGACGTCTACATTTTCAGACACAATTTGGAACGAACTGTGAACACCCCAAGTGATTTTTAAAATTTGAACGCTAATGACCTACAGATGTCGCGAAAAACAAATAGTTTATCGACTTGGTTTCGAAAGGAAACGTATGCAAAGGTTTGCAAATTCAGGTGCACTTGATTATTTTTTTTTCCAAAAAAAATTTATGATGAGGGATTTCCGAACATAATTTTTTTGCAGTTATACCTCCCATATTTTCCTTAATGCTGAACTCCGGGGTTAGCAATCTAAAGCCCACCCGAAAAAAATTTGTTTGATGAACATTTTTGCGATTTGCAGTTTTTAGTATAATTTAGTGAACGCTATAGGGAACTGAAGAAGGAAGCGAGACGTATTTGCCGCAATAAGAAGAGAGAGGCCTCCTCTGCGTTGGAAAGACCAGGTGGAGAAGGACTTGGCTTCACTTGGCATTTTCAATTGGCGTCAGTTAGCACAGAAGAGAAATGACTGGCGTGCTGTTTTGGACTCGGCCAAAATCGCTTAGGCGGTTACAGCGCCAAATAAGAAGAAGAAGAGTAGTGAACGCTAGAAAAATTTGTATTTATCACAAAATTATAAGAAACACAAATTTTCTTAGAACCTTATATATGTCGCAATTCATTAAAAATAAAATCTTGATTTGCATAATTGGTGACACCCTATCGCCAACTAAGAAGTTCGACGTTTGGCAACTTATTTACAAGCACCTAGCTGCTAGAGATGGGCAAAACGGTGATTTTACAATCACTGTGAAAACTGTTACTGTGATTTCCTGAAAGCTGTGACTTTAATCGGTGATTCGAATCACTATTTTAGAATTATGTGAATTTTCGATAGTACAGCTTGATACAGCCATGAAAAAAGCCAACGCAATAAGCACTCCATAATTTTATAATACCGTTATTAAAATGCAATTCGTAAAGCTTTAAATGTATATTAGTTTCATATTATTACATTTTTAAATAAAAAGTGACAAGTTTCTGTGTTGCTGAAAATGTAAATATAAGTTATATAAACATTTATTGTATAGATGAGTATTTTGAATTTGAATTTAAAAATAGAAGCATCTCCGTTTTTGCTGGACTCAACCAAGATCTTCTATCTGTTACGATCAACCCAGCCTTTGAGAAAATGCGCTCACACGGAACAGATGTGCAAATGGCACTGAGTTTTTCTTTAGCGACCTCTGCCAAAACTGGAAACATATATTGGCTTGAAAAATAGGAAAACGGTGATTTATATTCTTAATCACTGTGATAAACGGTGACTTGAAAATCGCTGTGAAAAAGTCGCCGATAGTGATTTTTTGCCCATCACTACTAGCTGCATTTCTCCAAATATTTATATTTTTAGCAAATTGTGAAAAAAGCATACACCGTAAAATTAAGTGTGATTGTGAAATACAAAGGGGACATCGACTCCAGTTTATAACTTGTTAGAGCAAAAGAAACGAATTGGACTGCAACGATGGCGACAGGCAAAACATCCTCATCAACCCCTAAAAATTACGAGTACGATTGTACCCGTAAATGTCGTTGGGTTCAGCATGGAAACTGCATTACTGCAGCATTAACAAAACGTTCAATTGGAGATGAACAGCTTGGGGCTTTCATAGCAAAGACCTGCGCCAACTACACCGATATTGTGGATGATCTGGTATTTGTTTTTTGCATTGAGGAATTGTTTATTAATACACAAATATTTACATACACATGCATACGTATGCACGCATTTTATAGGGTCGATCAGCCGTGCATTTGGCTGCCTCAGTGAATCGTTATGCTATATTGGAATGGCTTCTTAACCAGGTACACTCGCTCCTTTATGTATAGTGTTAGGTCTACTTTGTGTTTTTCCAGGGGGCGATTATAAATGGTCGTGATTACGAGTCTGGCTCTAGTGCACTTCATCGTGCCATCTATTATGGCTGCATAGATTGCGCGGTTTTGCTCTTACGGTATGGTGCTAGTACGGAGTTACTGGATGAGGACACACGTTGTGCTCTGCAGAATATCTGTCGAGCGCGTGATTTTTCCGTTTTTGCAAATGTGTAAGTTGAATTAATATTTAGCTGTGGATGCCACAAAGCCAAATTGAACATGATTAATAATTTGAGTGGATTCATTAATTTTTAGTTAATTTTATCACGTTGAAAATATGTAAAAATGTATGTGTGTACCTATGTTCAAATGTATTTACAATTCCAGGCCCAGTAGCAATGAAATCTTGGGTTGGGGTACGAATAAAAACTACAACTTAGGAACTGGTAATGCTGAACCCACCGATACACCACAATCGATAGACTTTTTTCGAAAAGAACACATATCAATTGAATCTGTAGCGCTAGGGGCCTACCACAGTCTCTTTTTGGATAAAAAGGGATTGCTCTATGCGGTAGGGCATGGCGAAGGCGGGCGTTTAGGTACGTGTAATATAACTAGTACGTCCATTGTATTGATAATGTGCATTTGTTTTTTTGTAGGAATTGGTGGCGAACACAGTTTAGCTACACCAAAAAAAGTTAAGGTCCCTATAAAAAACGCCGGAGAAAAATTAATATGCATAAGCGCGGCACGTAAACACTCACTATTGCTAACTAATCGTTCCGCAGTTTATGCATGCGGCTTAAATGAAGATAAACAATTAGGTGTTCGTGATGCTGGTGAAAAATTGCCTGTGTTCCGTGAAGTAATAACATTGCGAGATCTAAATGTCGCAGGTCTCATGCGCGTAATTGCGAGAGACTATCACTCAATTGCATACTCTGAACAATGTATTTACATGTGGGGTACAAATCACGGTCAAATGGGTATAGATGGTAGTGAAAAAACGGTTCCGCTACCAAAACAAGTACGTACGTTTTTACTTCAATTAAAATCAAAATCTAAAGCATCCACTAAATTATAGTTAAAATTGCCGCCAAGAACAACTATCGATTTCGTCGAAGGAAATAATTCGGCCACTGTCGTTTATACGAAAGATATCAACATCTTATTGTACTTCAATGGCAAAATGCGCTCAATTAAACCACCAAAGTAAGCCAATCTTTCAACTCTATCAATATCTATTGGTTTTTATTTTCATATGCGTAATACATACTATTTTTAAAGAATATTCCATTCTTAAAGAATATTAAAACGAATATTTTACTTATGTTTCTGTTTTTTATTTAAATATCTTTTACAGTTTTGAAGCAGTGAAAAGCATTTCAGTTGTTGGTGGTGACACATCTAAGTCTGGCAAGGGGACTGCTACCGCTTTAAAATTGCTCATGTTAACTCAAACCAATGTAATTTTTCTTTGGTATGAAATGACCCAACAATTTTACAGGTTTGTATTGTCGAGTTGAGTTTGAAGAGCAATGGTAAATCTGCTTGTCTTTGTAGGTGTAGTTTTTCGCATATTCGCATTTCACAAATAGATAGAATATTTTATAAGTCCAATCAAGTCTTCATACTGTCGCAAGGAGATGTATTTAAAGGCAAATGTCAGCAAGTGCCAGTTCCGACTTATATCACAAAGAGCGAAAATCAAAAACATCCTTCATCCACGGCCAACATTTGGAGTAGTTGTGATCAGAATAGAACAGAAATTTCCAAAGATCACATGATTCGCATAGAACTGCAAAGATTTTCTAGCATAGATAGAGCCGTAGACATATTCTGTGATGACGATTTTACCTCATTCGTTGTACTACAGGAATCATCTGTAAAATATTTTAAACTGCCAAATTTGACACCAGAGGAATATAGTTTTAAAAAACTCTACAATGAAATGGATGAATTTGATGCTGTACATGACGTAGTGTTTCATGTTGACAGTGAGACCTACGCGGCGCACAAGTTCCTTATATATGCGCGAGCACCTGGCTTACGAGACATTATAAAGTCATATGAAGACGAACATATCTACTTAAATCTCAAACGTATGACTGGAAAGATGTTCGAATTAATGCTAAAACATATATACACTAATCAATTTCCAAATGAAGATGGTAAATGAGCTAGATGCATTTGACTTTATTTTATAATTGTTTACATGTAATGTTCGATAATTGCAGATTTGGACAACATTCAGCATAGCTTAGGCCCTGATTGCCCAGCCGAACGTGGCGATGTGGGCCGGCTCTTCCTAGAATTCGTAGAAAAGTTTAAAATACAAAATTTGGCCAGTTTTTTGCAAAGGTTATGCACACAAATTAACACTTTCATTGCATCCATTTATATTTAAATTTACAACTTACAGCTTTTTAAAGCAGTCTTCATTTTATTTGCCCCAAATTGCTGATAAATCAAAGTTTCGTTTTAATCGTTTATATCATGGCGACTTTCCGGAGCTTTACGATGTGCGCATCATTTCCGAAGGTGATGCCATTATACCAGCACATAAATGTATCCTAGTAGCGCGTCTGGAATACTTCAGTATGATGTTCACCCACACCTGGGCCGAACAGAGCACCATCAATTTAAGCACAATACCGCCAGAGTATATGCGCCCTATTGTGGAGTTTTTATACAGCGCTGATGTAGAACATTTCCGCAAACAAAATTACTCAGAAACCTTTCTGTATAACATGATTGTTTACTGCGATCAATTCTTTATAGAACGTTTGCGTAAAGTTTGTGAAATTTTAATACTGGACAAAATAACTATACGCAAATGTGGAGAAATGTTGGTCTTTGCACACATGTACAATTGTGATGTTTTGAAAAAAGGTTGCTTACAATTTATTTGCTTGAATTTAGCACGCATTTTAAACTATAAAAGTTTGGATATGTGTGAACCAGACGCGTTGAAGTGTATAAACGAGGAATATAGGAAAATGTTTAAAGACGTCTTCGATTATCGTATGATAACCCGCGATTCAGATGCTGTGGATGATGAGTTGCTATTAAGCTTTGTGGATGATTTTCGGGTGGATCTAAGCTATCGAATGGATGAAGACGAAGTGAGTTATATGATAGTATATTTTTAATGAATAGTAGATCACTTAAAATACTATTAATTATTTAGTTACAATTTGAAGTATTTCATTCAAAGTATTTATGCTTTCTTCCACGACTGATATTTTCAGGAAGCGCTATTGAAGGCAGCAGCGAAATTAAAGTTAAAAGAAAACAGAAATAACATGAATGCCAAGCGGCAATATGAGCGAGAAGCGATATCCTCTATGCTGGAGTCAATAAATATAAATGAAAGAAATTCAAAAATTGCTCAGGACGGGCAATCGAAAGTAACGAAGGAAGCTGCAGAGGCTGCGGAAAAACTGCAAGCAGAAGCACGTACTTGGATGAAAGTTGCCGATAAAAAAGAACAAAAGAAACGACTAGCTCTCGATAGTTCGTTTAAAATAAACGAAGTTTTGAATGGCGAAGATAAACCAAAGGTTGAACTTATGCCCTTAACTAAAAAAAATGCTGATAACAATACGCCAATGACGCCGGTTACAAAGTCTACCAAAACCCCTGAAAAATTATCACCCTCGGACGATAGTACAAGGGGATCTGCTAAAGGTTACAGTTTGAATTTAGCTGACTTTACACCTCCTTCGCGAGAGAAACTCTCGCAAAAACAGCGAAAGCGTCTCTCTTCGGAATCAACATGGCGTGCCCCAGCAACAACAGACAGCAAAACTGTTACTGTGCCAACACCACAGCCGAATGCCTGGGGAGTTTTGCCACAAGCTTCGCCGAATGCTTCGTATTCGGTGTCTCCACCCACTGGGAGTAGTGAAGATCCGAGTTCGTTTGCAAATATGATGCGAAGTGGCGTTAATAGTGGTAGTAGTAGCAACGCTACGAATAACACAGACAATAGTTTTTCACGAATTTTGGCCGACGAACGCAAGCAGCGCGACTATTATGAGCGAATGCGTAGTAAGTCGTTGGCATTGACACAAATAGAGGAATTGGCAATAGCTGAGTTACGTGAGTTTTACAATGTTGACAATGTGACTGATGAGGAAATAACCATCGAAAGAAAGATATTGCCTACGACAATGAATTTCGCTGTTTGGCAACGGCATTGAAATGATGGTAGAATGTGTTTATGAATGGGTCACTGCAGGCAGATGTATGTAAAAAGTAGGCAGAAAGTAAGAAAAAAATAACTTGAAGCCTTTGGGCTGAATTGACTTCGGATACCGATTTAATTTTATTAAGAAAAAGTAAGTAATAAGATGACAAATTTTTTTTTATAATTTATTTATGTATGTATATAAATTTGATTTTGGACCGCAAGTGTTTAATAATACAATAGTACATATGGTATATGTATGTAGGACGTACATCAATAATAAATAATACAATGCAAAACTATTTAAATTAAACAAATATATATTTTGCATATACATACAAGCATAAAAAGTTCTTAAACACACAACAAAATGCCATTATGAGGCACTTAAGACTAATTAAATACTAAGCAGATAATACATTGCTAAACCAAAACCATTGTAGCTGTCAAAATATTAAAGGGAATATTAATATTAAAATTAAAATTATAAACAAACAACAAATACAAAAACATGTACTAAATAAAAGAAACAATAATAAACCAAAAATAACGGGACCTTTCTAAGTTAAAAGCATTCCTTCCGGAAGGCAAACCCATACTGATCGCATTTATAACGTAACGTTTTGCCAAGTTGTGGCGGACCGCAGTAGAAAACCGTAACTTTGCCTTTCTTCTGTGCCAACAGCTGTTTGAATACCTTATCCCAGTTAGGACGGCCTGCATTCGTGCGTGTTTTGAGGCCAGTAATGAGATCTCGCTTGCCCTACAAAACAATCAAGTAACGTCGAAGCTAAAGTAATGAAAAGTATTCACATAAGTATGTATATGTAACAAATACCTTTTCATGCAATAAATCTAAAGCCAACTGCAATCCGACAGCCTTCATATCGGTACGCTGCAGTGCACTTGTTATGTACATATGCATATCGAGAAATCTATATAATAATTTTAATGAAATCGTTATATTCATTTGTATGAAAAATCGAAAATACATACCTCTCCATTGGACCACCCAATTCGGCCTGTTCAATTTCAAGTTGTGATAACAAATTGACAAACCATTCGAATGAACGCTGATCGCGGTTGATCCAGAAGAAATCCACTTTTCGCAAATTCATCACCGTTTTCGGTATATCACTAGCCCATTCAAAATGGCAGCGGGGACAGGTGTGCCGTGCCTTCCAGTAACGATGCATTATCGATTGCAAAATAGAAGCGAACGGTGTGACGCCGATACCAGTGCCGATGAGTACAGCGTGTTGAGCACCAAAAATATGACTCGATGGTGCACCATATGGGCCATCGATGAAAATCTTTGCGAAAGAAATAAAGAAAAGCATTTGGACAATAAATGTTTGAAAATCATATTTCACAAATATTTATAAAGAAGTGTATAATTCCCAAACCTCTAGTACGCCAGCATCTAGTGTAACCTTGCTACCAGAGTTAGTGTTGCCTTGTGGAGGAAGACTGCCGTGGCTACCGTGATTTTTGATGGATGTCGAAAGGGAACGCAAGAATGTTGGTCTGCGAAAACGACCAACCTTAGTGCGTGCTGATGGATCCTTTTGGTGAAAATTCGAAACATGATTTTTGCATTTATTTTATCATTTCTAGCCAATTAAAAAATTTAGCATGTTTTGTGTAGATACATAGTAGATATGTATGTATGTATTTATGAAAAGATGAGTACAATGTGTAATATAAATTAGAAATAGTAATTGTCTTAGTTTGCAAGGTAGTGTCACCATATTGAAAAATATTAGTATTTGCTGAGAGAGTAGAATTAGTATTTAATAAATATATACATACATATACATAATAGTTCACGTAATTATATACCAAATTTTTTTCCTACACTATTAAATAGCTTTCCAAGTAATGTCGGGTTTTTAAAGTTACGAAAAATATTTGCAATGCTTTTCAAGTAAATTTTTGTGTAAAAATATTGTTCATATTGTCCAAAACTATGTATATGTATAAATTGAACTTTCAAACTTTATACAGAATTTTAAAAAAATTTTCATCAAAATATTGAACTTTTTAAACTGAATTCAAAGAAAATTTTTGGGTATGCCGTGACATGGCTTCATATAAGAAGTGGAATTTATAAAAGCTGGCTTTAGTTTTTTTTTTAATTTTTTTATTCCATAAGAAATCCACGTTTATACGAAAAAAGTGCAAACAGCCGCAAAAAAAACTATATTAAAAATCAAAGCGTTTTTTGCCGCTTAAGACTGCACCTATTTTACTAGAATTTCATGCGCCATGTAACTTGCAAACTTAAAACAATTCTGAAAATCAAAATGAAAAAATTAAAATTTTGAGGAAAATTTGTTGAATTTTTTTAAGGTCTGTATAAAGTTTGATAGTAGATTTATGTATATGAATTTCAACCAATTCGCCCTGAATTCAATTTGGCAGGGGTTGAAATTCACTCGGAAGTAAATTGCAGAGCCAGCCGGTTTACAAAACAAAAAAAAAAAAAAAAAAAA
>NW_016159406.1:56431-60195 GCF_001687245.7 Rhagoletis zephyria | reverse complement strand
TTATTACCCTTCTCAACTTTCCTTCCGTTTAAGTTGACGACTGATCAACCCGTCTTGTCTTGGTTAAACGCCCTTTAAACATATATGTATGTATGTAGTATACCCATTGTCTCACTAACCTCGGAGATCAAAACCGAAGGGTAGTGGGCGATTTTCATGCTCATGTATAGCAAGGTGTAACAGGAGTTGTTTCTTTTAATCCTTAACATTCCTTGCGGAATCGCTTTTTTCCCAAAGCTGGTGCTTGATTAAGGACCAGAAAAATGTTTTGGAAAGGCAGTAGTTCGAACTCTGATCGAAATAAATTCCGATCCCGCCCATCCCGAAATTCTATTTATAAGTCCCGAACCCGCCTGACTCCAAGTTTTTCAGAATTGTACCTCGGGTCCTGTGGGTTCCGACATCTATCACTAAGAAATAAAAAAAAAAAAGCAATGAAAGATCTGTCATCTTCCGATTATTTCGTTTTGCTTTGCTGTTCGTTTCGTCTCAATAAAACATAACAAAGTGCTTATATAGTACAACATTTTTAAGGAAGATTTTATTAATTTGCGGGTTTTATCGGGATTTCCGATTTTACTTTTTTGACCACCCTAATGTACATAGATGTAAGATGCACATTAAACTGTACCGGAAAAAAAGTTCGTCTTACACCCCTGAGCCTAAAGGGGTCACCTTATTACAGATTCGCCAAGGGAAGTAATTTGATTATTCCAGTAGAACTATTTAAAAAAATTTAATTGTCGAATGTAGTTATCACCGAATTTTTTTTTTTCGAAATTACGACCTTTTTTTCTTTACTTGTAAGGTGGTACGGTCTAATGTACATACATACATATATTAAAGTTTTTTTTTTTTTAAATTCTGCCAGCATGTTCTAATCAATGAATTTTTTATGCAATATGATCCGTAAACCAGTTTTAAGAAACTATGGATGCCTATGGAGCCCTTTTTTGTGATAAGAATTTTTAACGCATTTAGAAGATTTCGTCCTTCTTTGAAAACTTATTCCAATTTGACAACAAAAAGGTTAAATNTTTTTTTTTTTTAATTTTAATTCGTAGAAATTGAAGAGACTATATTTAAGGCAATGAATGGTGGGAGAGAAAATTTTTTCGAGATGTGTATCTAGGAAATGTAAATCGGTTAAGAGTTACTAAAATTTTTATAAAAAAAAGTATGAAAAATGTTGATGCATGCTTAAGTTTCCATTATACGTAGAAACAATGGAAAATGGTTTAAATAAAAAAGTGTATGTAGAAAGTCGGCCCAGCTCACTTATCAGAATTTACTAATGGACCAACATTTTATGATTAGCTTGAGGGTGCAATAATATCTATATGTACCTTACTTCACAAAGGCCGAAACTGCTTTTTTCGCAGATTTTTGTAGGATATATTAAAATACACCTACACCAAAAATTTTAAAGTGTTAGTACCAAAAAAACTTTTTAAAATGCCACTTTTTAAAATACGTATGCATGATTTGATTTTAAACCGCTTTTATTTATAATGTTTTTTTTTCTTCTCCAGTAAAATAAAAAAATTTGTTAGTTAGCGCCTTTGTGATTTAAGGTAACGATATGTATTTAGTCTACATCTATAATAACTTTTTGGAATTTCTCTTTTTTTTATTACTTACTTCTAACGGCTTTGATACCGTAGAATCTGTGACATCAATTGCTGTATCGCCAGGCTTAGCAACTCCATTACCTAAACGAAATTTAAAGATGAACTTAGAGATTTGCGGACTCGCTTATTGCATGTACATATACTATATACTAAATATACATAGTTTATTTGATGTTATTGAATTTTCAGAAATAAACTCGATGTACAAAAATTAAAAGAAAGAAAGGACACTGGAAAAATTCGAAAACCTCGAAACTTTTAATTAAATATTATTAAAGTTTTGCAACTTTTCGAGTTATTCCTTAAATAAAATTTTATACAAATTTACATAAGCGCAGATACTGAACCAGTACTAAACTTAATATGAAAATTAAATTTCGAACATGTTCTTACCTTTTCCCTCTTCAAGTTCTCTATACGTGTCCACATTAGCTGTAATGAAAGAAACATTTTTGATAGGTAAACAAATGTAACCATCTTTTGTAAAATTTATATGTACCTGCTGAATTTGCGGTAAAATCTGGTTCTGATTCTTCCAAGCTTGGTGTTTTAAAAGCAATTATTGTCGGCTTGTTGCGCATGTAACGAAAACTCTGTGCGAGTGATTTGTTTTGTGGACTCAAATAAGCTAGGCCAACACTTTGTAGACGCGCTCGTCTAACACGCGATTCGTCAAAAGAACGTTCCGATTCCGAACGGCCAAGTGCTCGTAAACTGAAAAAGGCGATTTAGATGTTAGATATGTAAATGGCATGCATTTATGTATGCACATTAGGCAAAAGGGTTTTTTTTATAAATTAAATAAACCATTGAGGAGAGGATGAGGAATGATGAAAAACCGCAGGGAACCGCACATATGTATATTAGGGTGCATCACCTTATATTTAAGCTTAAAAGATCTGCATAAAAATGTTGGAAAATTTTATCGGCGGAATAAAGGAGAAATTTAGAAACCAAATTTTAATCGCAGTCATAATTCGGTTGACATGAAAATTTCCATAAATAGTAGAACTTTTTTTTATTAAATTTGAACAAAAAACTTAATTGTTGTTGGTTTTTCATCACTTCTCATACTCTTACAGGGACCGAGAACAAATGGTTTGATCGAAACTAAATGTCATTCTCGTGGTTTTGTTCCCAAGAACGCTTCTAAACCAAATCCGAAATGCGAAGAAAACTGTCGAGAACGTTCTCAATGGGAATTATATAAGGACAAAACTCTGTGGAATATTCCCAAAGACAACAAATGGCAAAGAACACTTTGGGGAGCATTTCTAAGAGAACCAAATAGGAACAAAAGTTTCCGGAACGTTTTGGCCAATAACAAAATGTGAAAAAAAGTCTCAGGAACTTTCTCTCAAAGAACCATTTGGCAACTGAAGTCTGAGGAACTTTCTGACAGAGAACGAAAGGGGAACAAATCTGCCCTGAACTATTCACTAAGAAAGAGAGCGTTCCATTAGTTAGAAATGTTTGAATATTAAAATTAACCAAAAAAGAACTGAAAGATAACTATGCAAATAAGGCCAAACAAAAGACTTAAGATACGAACTTTACGGGCACGGAAATTGAAAAATTGTTCCATAAGTGGATAAATGATCTGCAAGTTGAAATGATTCAGCTTTCCTTTCGCTTAGAATTCACAATCGTGGTTCTCACTGAAATGATTTATTATCCCAACACGTAGACGCCCCTCTCATTCTGAACGTTAAGTTCTCAAAACTTTTGTTCTCTAGCAGAATGTTCCCCAAACTTTTGTTCTTATTTGATCCTCCTTGAAAACGTTCTCGATACTTTCGTTCTTAATTTGTTCTCATTGAAAACGTTCCCGAAAGTTTCGTTCTCATTCTGTTCTTCTTGAGAACTTTCGCGCTGGTCCTCTCCTCATACGTACATACTGTTACTCCCAAAATTGAGCGTATGTTAATATTCCCAATGTTTTATATGCTAAAATATTTTTGTTAATTTTGTTTTAAATATGGCAAAAATTAAGAAAAATCTGCAAAGTTTCAGCAAAATCGCAAACCTTTTTAACACGAATTTCTAAAATGAATTAATTAAAAAAAAAAAAAAATTAATGAATTAAAAAAAATCTGAAAATTTTTTATATGGAAAAAAATGCGTAGGACAGTC
>NW_016159406.1:0-56331 GCF_001687245.7 Rhagoletis zephyria | reverse complement strand
GGTGCATCACCTTATATTTAAGCTTAAAAGATCTGCATAAAAATGTTGGGGAATTTTATCGGCGGAATAAAGAGAGAAATTTAGAAACCAAATTTTAATCGCAGTCATAATTCGGTTGACATGAAAATTTCCATAAATAGTAGAACTTTTTTTTTATTAAATTTGAACAAAAAACTTAATTGTTGTTGGTTTTTCATCACTTCTCATACTCTTACAGGGACCGAGAACAAATGGTTTGATCGAAACTAAATGTCATTCTCGTGGTTTTGTTCCCAAGAACGCTTCTAATCCAAAACCGAAATGCGAACAAAACTGTCGAGAACGTTCTCAATGGGAATTATATACGAACAAAACCCTGTGGAATGTTCCCAAAGACAACAAATGGCGAATAATACTTTGGGGAGCATTTCTAAAAGACCCAAATGGGAACAAAAGTTTCCGGAAACGAAAGGGGAACAAATCTTCTCTGAACTATTCGCTAAAAATGAAAGCGAGAACAAAAGTTTTCTCGTAGCGTTCCATTAGTTTGAAATGAATATTAAAATTAATCAAAAAAGAACTGAAAGATAACTATGCAAATAAGGCCAAACAAAAGACTTAAGATACAAACTTTTCGGGCACAGAAATTGAAAAATTGTTCCATAAGTGGATAAATGATCTGCAAGTTGAAATGATCCAGCTTTCTTTCGCTTAGAATTCACAATCGTGGTTCTCACTGAAATGATTTATTATCCCAACACGTAGACGCCCCTCTCATTCTGAACGTTAAGTTCTCAAAACTTTTGTTCTCTAGCAGAATGTTCCCCAAACTTTTGTTCTTATTTGATCCTCCTTGAAAACGTTCTCGATACTTTCGTTCTTAATTTGCTCTCATTGGAAACGTTCCCGAAAGTTTCGTTCTCATTCTGTTCATCTTGAGAACTTTCGCGCCTGTCCTCTCCTCATAGGTACATACTGTTACTCCCAAAATTGAGCGTATGGCTCTTTTTTGTTAATATTCCCAATGTTTTATATGCTAAAATATTTTTGTTAATTTTGTTTTAAATATGACAAAAAGGTGTGGTGCAATAAGGCCATACGCAATAAAGCCATACGGCAATAAAGCCATATGGCTTTATTTCCAATCAGAAAGAGAAATAAAGCGATACAAAAAATTTTGTAAATGAGAAATAAAGCCATATTCTGAAATGACACTCTCAAGGCGGTGTTAACGGCGAATCTGAATTTTATCTGAACATTACGTGATGATGTGTTTGTTGTAATTCATTATTAAATTCGCCTTGGACACACTCTTGAAACTGATACTGAATTATTTAAATTTATACAAATTATTTCTAATAAAATGAAATAAATCATTATTTAATATTTCCGGATTTATTGGATATTGAAAAATAAATATATGTACTTAGGTAAGTTTTAATTTTGCGAGTGCATAACCTGGCGGGTGCACATTTGCTGGCTCCCCGCACCGCGCCGCGTGTGAAATGCGGAGCGCGGCGCGGCTGGACGCGAAAGGGAGTAATTGCATGTTTAAGGTGACGTTTTAGTTCAAGGCGGTTTAGTAGTTTTGTTGCGAACTTTTCCCATTGTTCAAATAAAAGAAACATAAAAATTTGAAAGCGAAATAAAGCCATATGGCTTAATTACCAATTGTAATTAGAAATAAAGCCATATCGAATTTATGGCCTTATTACCAAAAAAATATGGCTTTATTTCCAATATGGCTTTATTGCGTATGGCCTTATTGCACCCCCCGACAAAAATTAAGAAAAATCTGCAAAGTTTCAGCAAAATCGCGAACCTTTTTAACACGAATTTCTAAAATGAATTAATTAAAAAAAAATAAATTAATGATTTAAAAAAAAAATCTGAAAATTTTTTATATGGAAAAAAATGCGTAGGACAGTCAGCAAAAAAAAAATCTCAAAAATTAACGCGATTTATAGAGATTTAAAATTTGCACATAATTATACTCAAATTTTATGGGCTTTAAAACTGCATGCCTGAATTACTTTTAGAAATTCGTATTAAAAAGTTCGTGATTTTGCTGAAACTTTGCAGATTTTTCTTAATTTTTGTACACAGTTTGTTTGGAGTTTGCTAAAATATAAGCCATATTATAATACAAAATTAACAAAATATGTTTAGCGTGTAAAACATGGCGAATATTAACAAAAAAGAGCCGTACGCTCAATTTGGAAGGGTAGTTCTGGCTAAGCATTGACCGATTGACACAGAGGTCAGAAGGCCGATACTAAGATACTAATCGAAAGGTCTTTCCATGCTGGGCAGAGTTGACTTAGCCACAGCCATAACGAATTCTGCAGGAGCTGTAGAAATGAAGAATAGCCAAAAACCTTAGGCCACTTGTTGTGCTACAGCCCCACGCTCTGTAAAATAACAATGGAAGTTCATGGGCTCAGACATAGCCGAAGTAGGCATTCGGCAACTTTTTAGGTTTCGCAGACTCCACACGATGGTTTAAGTATGGGGGCTATCACGATCCGCGTGGTATCACAACGGACCCACAATTTACGGGCCTAGGTATGCTAATGGGGTCACTGGCAACCACTTCAACCTAACCTAACTTAACCTAAGATACTTATATCAGATCTATGTAAGGTTCCACAAAATTATCGATTATGTTAACCATCTTACGCCACCATTGAAAATTAACCGTAACGATGGTGTTAATTCATTTCACGCAACTTACGCTTTGAGACGTTCCTTCTTTTTTGTCTTGACTGCAATATCTGGCAGTGAGATGCTCTTCTCGAGCGGCGGTTTACGCGAATTTAGCTTCTGCAACCGTTTGTCTAATGGCTGCTTCCCCGAATCCGCAAAATCGCTTACGAAACCTTCATTCCAGTGACCATTAGCGCCATTTTTGGTAGGCACATCCTTTCGGGAGAAAGTGCGCTGCAAGGTCTTCTTAATACTGCGTATCCGATCTGTGGATTTCGTTGAAGACGGTTCGTTGTCTTCGTGCACTATCGTGTTTTCAGTGGCCAATTTCGATGGTACTGGTATATGTCGCGCAGGTTTCAAAGGCACATTTTGTAGTTGATTTATGCCCTTATTCAACAACCCGGCTGAATCGTGTCCACTCGGTTTATTTTGCAAGCGTGCAAGATTTTGCGCTAGGAAATCAATTTGTGGCGTTGGCGATGTTTTTCCTTCACTTCTATCAACTCGAAGCACCAGTTCGGTGGGGATGGCATGTCGATTTTGTATTATCTCAACGTTCTGCAATTTTTGTTGCTCTTTTTCGAAATACTGATATAACCGATTAGTCCATTCGCCCACAGTGCGTATGTGCAGCCACATGTAATCCTCCTGTTCTGGTGCCGAACTAATGGTGAAAGGGTGCCACTCATAATTGGCAATAGCTGGTATGTTAACGAAAACATAATCACCAGGACGGAAGTTGAAATTGAATGGACGCTTGATGACCAAATGTATGACTTTTGATGGCAAAAGCAGACCTGAGCTAATGTACGTTTTTCCATGTTCACTTTTCATCCAAACAAAACGTAATATACGCTCAACTATGTATACCAATCCTGGTACCAAGAACCACTTCCAAAAGTTGGGACCATGAAACAATAGCAAAATCCAAAATGGTATATACAATAGATGAGTCCAATAGAAGACTTCGAAGGAGCCCTTGCGCCTCACAAATGGCAGCGAGCAAATGAACATGATTAGCAGGATGATAAGTAGCGCCAAGCCAGTGGGATTGGCGCAACCCGGAATAAGACCGAATAGTCCTGGGCGATCGGTTAATAGCCATTCGCCGATTGTATAGTGACCGGCATTGATTTTCGGATCATTCACAACAATAATGGAGAAATTAAAAAGATGCGCTATGGTGTGTAGGAGGCTAAGTATTGACACCACGATGCCGGTAAGCTTATGAAGGTAGATGTGGTTATCCAGCGGTAGATACGACGACAGACCCTGAGAGCGTAGGTATGTTAGAGAATGCCGCAACATTAGCACCAATATCCAAGCACAGTTGAAATTCAAACATTGTCCTGAAAAGAAGAAAATCATCGCGGTCTTCAATATATATATATATATGTATGGTTTTAATTAAATACGTTTTTCTTAAATGTTTCTTTGTATTTACCGCATGCACGTGCAACAATAACAAATCCATTGCTCGCTCGATATTGTATCGCACGTGAAATAAATAGGCACATATTAATGGCGATGTAGATATAGAGATACGAAACGAATGCCTGATTATTTTTCATGTAGGCCAATGTGAGTTGGTGTGGCACCCCTGTACGTGGACATTGTGGGCATGTGGATTTTCGTTTGGGTGCTTCCTGTGTTATCGGCACTAACCAGCGATCTATGCTGCACATATGTATGTATGCGACTTTTAATATAAAATAAAAGGATTTAAAAATGTTTCATATTACGTTATACTGAGATTCTCTAATAAGCCGCCGTGTTTGCTTATCTGGTTCTTCAATGCTTCATATGTGATTTCACCACGATTATATGGGTCTGCGTCTTCAAACATGGCGGTTGTTAGGTCTTCGATCTATGTGCGGGAATTTTCGATTGAATTATAGATGACAACTGTGAAATTGGAACGGAGTGCTTACCTGTANTCATATGTGATTTCACCACGATTATATGGGTCTGCGTCTTCAAACATGGCGGTTGTAAGGTCTTCGATCTATGTGCGGGAATTTTCGATTGAATTATAGATGACAACTGTGAAATTGGAACGGAGTGCTTACCTGTTCTTCCGAGAATTCCATGCCATTTTCTTCCATGCAGGCGCGTATCACATCGTGCAACTCCTTGTGCTGAATCAAGCCATCACCTTTGGATAGAACAAAAGGAATTAACAAAATAAAGTATGTATCTTTACTGAATTGAGGACCAGAAACAGTAACAAAAATTCAAAATGGTATATAAGTACAATAGATATTAATATATCCTACCAAAATGTGTGAAAAGCGCAGTTTCGAAAAAATTGTTGGTCAGGACGATTGTGAATTAATGTGACGATATGTACATTAGCTCGGGTTAATTTAATTTTTTTGACTATGCGAATTTAACATAAGATTATTCTACGTGTAATTCTAAACAAATTTGCCGAAGAAACCATGGGCCTAAAATCAAATCGCGAAAATAGGCTTCGAAGAAAATGTGAAAATGTTCACTACTGCGCCTTTTGGTGGAAGAAAAAGATAAGTGCATAAATGGATTGCGCTTAACAAAAAACGCCCTTCAGCATGGTTTTAGACAAAATTTAAGCACTTCTTTACGACACTAACTAAGACCCCTACTTTGGCAATTTGGCAAACTTCGGCCAATTTTCTCAGAACTACACGTAGAATTCGTATTTGGTATACGCGCATAGTCGAAAAAATCTCCCATATAAATTGACCCGCCCTAATGTACATACTATCAGATTATTTGTAGGTACATACATATGTATAAACACAAATAGCGCATATAAACTCACCATCGATGTCGTAAACCTTGAAAAGAAAACGTATTTTATCATCCGCCGACTGGCCGGAGAATTGATGAATGGCATCAATGAATTCTTGCAATGATATCGAGCCAGAATTATCCTTGTCGAATATTTGAAATACACGCTCCGTAAAAAATGGCTGCATTCAGTAATATTCATGTACAACCAACGACCGAACCAGTCATTCACACGGTCCAAGTCAAAACAAAAGAAAAAAAAGAGACAAAAAAGAAAAAAAAATAAAAAAATAAAAAAATGCGACAGAAAAAAGTTAAATTGCAGCAAACAAAATTAAAACGAGCCAATGGATGTTGTTGCCAATCTCTCACATTTTTCGATGTAACAATTTTCTGAAACTCTTCACGGCGTATTTCCTGCTCATTGCCCACAGTGCTGCGAAAGAGTTGTTCCAGACGAGCCAGCGAGCTCTTATCAAAACCGGTGCGTGGCCTGAGGAATGAAAGTTAAGAAGCATTATGGGAAGTGAATGTGGCATGCAACGTCCGCCATCGCAAACATAGTATGTACTACAAACGTTTATGGGGCAGGCAGACAGACCGATATACATACATACATATACGTATGTATGTATTTATGTAAATAGTACATAGTAAGTTAGACGGATGAGTGCCGAATGCATCGAATGCAGGTGAAGAAAACATTTTCGGCTAGTTGAGTTTGCGCAATAAATTATAGATTAATTAAAGATTGCAAGTATTGGACGCTGACTGATTAATGGAGCAGCGCGTCGCGTCGTGTGCTCACTGCACTTTACGGCCTACGATGCTGTAGTATGTATGTATGTAGTTGGGTCGGATGTGTGTACAAGTACCCACCGCGTTCATGTGAGAATATTGCCGGGTATGTTTTATGGTAATGTGAGGTGTAGGTTTCCTATACAAACAACCTCGTATGTTTCTGAGCGCTTTGGCAGCGGACGATCGCACGATCGCACGATCGTTGCTTACGGACTACTCTGCCGTGTTAATCGATTTGTTTGCAATTTGTAAGCGTTCAGCGCAAATAACGTACTCGTACATTAAATTTAATGGCATCAATACAAGTTACACATTGGCAAATGCTGTGTTAAATATGTACATATGTATGTATGTAAGTATGCTTTTGCTTGCAATGGGGAAATGGGTCTGTCTGCCTGCACCATGGAGCGATCGTGGGATACTTACCGCGTATTGGTCAGGTGTGAAATGAATTCCATTACTTGATTTGTGGATATTAAATTCGTGCCATCGACATCGATCAGGCGATATAATTTATCTAAAATCTGTGTGTGAGAGATGCAAGAGGATTTTATAATTTTGTTTATATTGTTTTTTTTTTTTTTTTTTTTTTTGTGAACAGATGTGCGTAGTTTATGTGTTATTTAAATAGATATGTATGTATGTATGTATGTGCACTTTGTATACACATACATATGTTTGTTTGTGTCTAAACATCGACAATGCCCGATTTACTTACACCTCGCGCTTGCCAAATTTCCGTAAAGTTTTTTGGGGTAATTTTACTATTTTCGCCACAAATAACATAGGCCACCGATTCAAGCTGTTCGGCGAAATCCATTTGTCTATCATCGCTGTAAATAAGAGTAAAAAAAATTGTATTACTGTATGTTTGTAGTTAGGTGTTTGCACCAGATGAATATTTAAATGTTTACAAGACATTTGCACAAAAACATGCACTTAATTTATTGTTTTTACTCAAATTGTGGTTAGTAAGTTACGTGTTGAACTAAAATAAGAATTCTGTAGGCATATACGTGGGTAGTAAAATTAATAGGATTTAATAAAAAAAAAGACTTCAATTCAAGAGGCCCGACGATGACATTTTACCCGGGGCCCGGCCCTGCTTTAAGATTCGACTGTTAATGCCGCATATATGAAGAAAAAATTTAAAATGACCCCTAGGTGCGACAGAAAATATTTTGTTCTTCGATCGAAATTAGACTCAGTGGTGGATTTGAAGAAACACTTAAAAAAAAAACAATGAAAATATGGTAGGCGTAACTAAATTGTGCAGAATATTCTACTGAGGACTGCATCGAATAAAATTGTGCGCTATAAAAATAATGATATATTTGGTTTGCAATTATCAGGGCTTGGATTTTGATGCCATGCCATTTGTTTTTGAAAGCTTCCGAGGCGTTTGCTGTATATATACAGAAGTTCCTTTCGTAGGACCCAGATACAAAAATGAAAAGTTATTAGATCATTTTTTAAGATTTTTGTTGTAAGGGACATTTTTATAATTTAAGCGAATTTTTTGAAAAATATATTTTTAATGTTTAATTTCTTGTCATTTACATTTTTTGTGAAATCTTTTTCTAGCAGTTTATAAGGTTTTAGTTTTTTGGTAATACAACGCTACTCGATTATCCGCACGGGGCCGACGGTATATGAATTTGAATTTATTTTCCAATTTTTATTTTTTTTTTTTGATTTTCGCATATTTTTCATGTTGTCCCAAGTTTACTTGACATCTATACTCCATTTTAAACACATAAATTTTTTAGGAAAAACTCTAGCATTTTTTAGGAAAAGTGTTTTTAAACCATTTATTGGTAAAATGTTGCACACGTGCATAGCTAGTTTTTAGAGGTTTTATACATACATGGGGTCCTTTTACTAGGGATGGGACTATCCGCATATTCAGATATCCGGTTAATACATTTTTGTTATCCGGATATCCGGCTAATATCCGTTAATTTTTTAATTAGATATTCGAATATCCGGATATTAAAAAATCCGACCCTACTTTCTACCAAGCAAAGCAAGTTTGGCTACTCTTCTTTGTTTAAAAAATTTTATATTTTTTTTATAAAAATATAGCTTAATAATAATAATAACAGATTGGCGCTTACATATATGTTAGTGTTTGGCCGAGCTTCTCCTCGAACGGCGATTGTATTTTAATGAGAAGCTGTCTTTCATGGCATAAATACACCCGGAGGTTTGCCATTGCCTGTCGACGGGCGAGGGGGGTAAATCAAAATTTCAAACTTTATAGAACATTTATAAAAATTTGAGGAATTTTAACAAATGTTCTCAAAATTGTAAACTTTTTAATCAGATGTTTTAGAATTTTTTTTTGAGTATGCAGTTTTCTAGCTCATTAAATTTTAGTACAAGTTTGAAGTAACTGGGACTAACTGTTGATTTTTTTAACTTTTTTGCATGGAGAAATCGAGGAACACCTTCCATAAAAAAATTTCCAAAAATAATGGGAAGTAAAAGGTGTTCTAATAAAATGAAATTTTTTTAATTAATTTAAAACTCCACTTACATACATATGTACATATAATTCTCAAGATGGATTGAATTAGAATTTTATTGACGATTATATGTACCTCTTTTGAATAATAATGACAATAAGCTGATAATACATAGATTTATGCAAATGAAAGCCTGCAAAGGCAATTTATCAAAAAGCGACATCAAGGTGTAGCATGTAGCCAGCAGCATAAATATGTACATACATAGGTATCCATTGAGTGAGATCGAGATGCCTGTGGCGCATGTACTACATGTCACAGGAATTTGTGTTCGCAAAGCGCACAGTATTTAGGTGGAAGCCGTGTTGCACACAGTTTTGTTGCTGCGCAAGAGCGCCGAAAACAGAAGTAGCAAACAACGTATATACTCTGTATGTATGTATGTATGTATGTATGTAAGTAAACATGCATCACAAATACCCTGCAGTCGAATCTTGTACGGCCAAATCAAAGAACTAGTCTTGTACTGCATTTTTTATGAATGTAGTACAAAAAAAAGCGCTTCATAAGTTGGCTACTGTTTACAAAGCAGAAAACTAAATTCAACAAAGTTCATGTTAACTTACATCTAGATATACACGAATTTTGAAAATACACATGCAAATAAAATAAAAATTAGAGCAAACATGACATTTGGCATACTTTGCGCAGTTGTTTATGTGACAGCGGGCATTAAGCTATAAGTCGGCTATAACTAAGCTGAGAAGTAGTTGGTACAAGTCCCGCCTGCTCCGAAGATTGTTCAATTTGCTACTGGGTATTTTTGTATGCGGTAGTGCCTTTGGCGTTTAATTGTTTTTGCAACAGCATTTACGTGCTTCTTAAAGTGTGACAACAAACATATGTATGTAAATTAACACAACAACTATTGTACAAGAAATGTGACATTGGAGTAAACTCGTGTATATTTACCAAGGATCTGTGTATGATGTATGCAAAGGACTGCATGAAAAAATTAATTTCCAATTTATTGATCAAATACGAATGAATACAAGAGAATGCCAAAAAAACAAAACAAACGGAGAGAAAAATACTTACGTTAAACGGCCCTTGAGATGTTCAATCCAGCGATCTTGCAACAAATAACCATTTCCGTCCAGATCGAAGAGATGAAAAAGCTTTTGCTGAAATTCCTTTAACGAGAAAATAAATACAAATAATCATAATTAGTTAATTGTACAAAGAACAGTATAATAAAACTACAGATTGGCCAGAGGTAGAAGGTGCATTAGAATAAAAATACCATTTTTGAATAAGTAACAAGTAATTTTTAAGCAAAAAACCAAACCGACTTCAATTCTCATATAAAAAAAATTAAGATTGTCGTTAATTTCTTCATGTTCCAATGATCGAATTTAAACCAAATTCGTATGGGACCACCTCAGAGACACTACTACCAATCCGATAGATAACGAATTATCAATATCGGCTGACGTGGTCCAAAGTTATGCGGTAACATACACTAAACAAAATATTCCGACAAATTGATAACATTTTTTTTTGAAGTCGGTTAAAAATCGAGATCGAAATCGAGGCTGGTTTGCTGATTAAGCGTTTTTGGCTATTACAGATGTTAATAAAAACCGATTACTTAACATATTTCAGATGACTTGAAATCGACTGCTGAGTGGAAGATCGACCTATCTCGGATAGATACGGATCTAGATACCGTAAATAAAATTCTATCAGTTCGAAAACGCCCTATCTCAAAAAACTTTTCAAGAACGCTTTATTTCAGAATTTGATTGAAAAACATCCTATCTCAGAATTTGGTTGAAGAACGCCCTATCTCAGAATTCGGTTCAAAAACGCCCAATTCCGTTCTTGAAAAGTGTTTTGATATAGGGCGTTTTCGAACTGATAGAATTTTATTTACGGTATCTAGAAAATGAATTCAAGGTTTCCTGCCAATTCTGATGGTCTTACAAGTAGTGCCAGCCCATGTTGAAAGTAAATTGTTGCAAGTATAAGTCAACATGCATACTTCAGATGGGCTGCCCTAGTATTATGAATAGATGAAATATCTACAGTCAGCCCAATCTGATGGTCACATCATATGAAAAATGTCAAAAACGTTATTTACGTAAGTGCGGGCGCGCGAGGGACAACGTACATATGTACATATATTGTTTATATGCCATGGCGTATGAGTTATTTAGCAACATCACTATTTAGTCCGGTTGAAAGCGAAATCTGAAGTCACTGTAATATTTTCTAATTATTAATTTATTTTTACACTTTCAAGGAAAAAAATGCATCGCTTACTCAAATGTTTAATTTTATGAACAAGAAAATTGTATTTAATTGGGAAGAAATTGAGTTATTTGAACTTGGTAGGTTAATGAGGCACTCTAGGGTAAAAGGATCTGAGAAAGAATACAGTACTTAAATTATCTTTTCATCCATGTATCGGACTTTAGAATGAAGTGTTTTAAAGAAAAAATTCCCTGAAATTGGTATTGATTTAGGTCCGCGCGATTTAGGAAAGCGCGTAAATAACACTTCTCTGAGGGAGCGAGTTGGACAGCTTTGTTCTACCAGCCCTTAAAGGAGTCACTATTCCGATTTTTTCCAAAGTAAATTAGGTCGGCATCTGTCCTGTATTTGCAAGAGGTGCTCATCCAGCTTTTGTGAAAAGAATTAGCAAAACTATTTTTTGTCCCGTATTCGTCGGCTACAAATATAGTCACCGTACTTATAGGGAAACATGCAGAACCTTTTAACTCGTATCCCTGCATAGCGTGGGGTATTCGCCAAATTGAGCAACAGACCTGACACTCTAACAAAAAAACTGATTAGCTCAAGCAACGACTGTTGACTATTATATCTGATCTGAATTTACATTTTCGCTTTGATTGGCTGCGGATATTAAATATTAAAACTATTTGCGCTAAATTGCAGGAGATAAGCAATTTCAGAAGATTATGTCCATAGCCATTTTCCTATTCACTTAGCTAATTGTATGCACATACATATTTCAATGCAAGACAGTTTTGAGAATTGACTTATTCGCTTTCATTAATAATTCAATAGTAAGATTGAAAGTTAGCAATAATTTACCAATAGATACATACATACATATGTATATTCAACTAGCCCTGTAGCATATTCTTTTTATTATATTTTATTTAAGCATCTCTCATAAAAAGCTTTATGAAATTCGTTTGCCAGTTAAGCATATGTGTGTGTATGTGGCACTTATATTTGCCATTGCAGTTTGAAAGAATTCTTAGCATTTGCATTTTTATTTACGTAACTACCAACATACTATGTAGTACTTATATGCTAATTACAGCAAAAAAAATGCATGTTTATTTTTATAATATTTACATATGTCAATACGCAGCGCATAATATTTAATAGCCGAATATAATAAAAATCGTGAAGGTATTCACTAAGCAATTGATGAAACTATTTTCCGGTTGTAAAACTATAAAAATATATATATATATCTCATGATCCCTTGAACGGAACTTAACCTTTGAGACACTACCTTTCCGATGCAAAAAGAATTATCGAAATCGGTTGACGTGGTCCAAAGTTATGCGGTAACATACATAAAAACAAAAAAAATATTCCGACGAACTGATAACCTCCTCCGTTTTTGGAAGTCGGTTAAAAACACAGCTCATTACCTAACAAAAGCCATATAAGTCCAACTTTGTACAAAAATAAGAAAAAATTAACAAAATTTTACAACAACCCCGCAAACCAAATTTTCCGATTAACTAAATCTTTAGGAATATCTCATTTCTTTAACGATTTTTTAACGAATCTTTAAAGAAAATTATATGAAGTAGTTGACACGAACTCGTAAAAATATTCTGTACGAAAAATAAAGAAAATTCTGAAAAAATTTGGCAAGAAATTCTTCACATAGCAGCATTATTTTCATTGTTTCACCGATTTTCTCCCGAAATTTCGTAAAAGAATCAAAGTGTGCACAGTTTATTTCATTTTAGAATACTTTAATACTTTTTGTACGGAAAAAACTGTCAAAAATTAACCGTGTCTTGTAGCCACTTGAAACTTGCACTTTGTTACACTAAAATTTAATGGGCTATAAAACTGTATACCAAAAATTTTTCTAAAAATATTATTAACTTATGCACTGCAGGTCATTAGGATAGTACACCCCTTCGTTGACATGTTTTTTAAATTTTTATAAAAGTTTAAAATTTTTATAACATTTTAACCTCGACGGTGCAATGGATCGAGCCTGGCTGTGATTTAGCTTAAGAGCAACATCAATAAAATGTACACGGTTGCCATGGCAGCAAGCATAAAATTTGCAAATGCAATTCCAACTGCAAATCCCACAGCATTTTCACAACATTCTGTACAGCCCTATTGTTGTAATGGTTTTGAATATTAACCATTCCTTGTAAAAGAAAAAACTAGTTTGAATTGGAGTTCGAGTTATCTTCCTCCATTTATTCTAAAAAAAATATTTATGTGCTGTTTTTAAATGCTTTGCTTGCTAATAGCGTTGCTCTTGTATTGATTATTGACCAAAAATGAAAAATCCATGAAAACCATAAAAAGACGGAGAAACCTGTTTTAGAGTATGCAGCCGCCGATTAACATAACCCGTAAAGATTACCTTATTAACCGGCTTTTTTTTTTTTTTTGTTGGAATCCCTTTCATTACACACTTTGCGACTTTTGCCAGCGCCGTTTTGTGACACATTTCGTTTTGAATATTTGCATTTTTAATTTTGCAGCTATGTACATATGTATGTACATATGTATGTATGTATGAATAATTTGCACGTGGAAAGGTAAATACATATGTGTGTGTGTGTACGTCAAGCTACAAAATTTGAATTCGAGCTGACGCAAAATGCATAAAATTCATTTGGAGAAGCTCTAAATTTATGACCCTAAACAGAATGTTTTCAACAAAAAAAAAACACAAACAAACATTTTTTTTTTCCGCCAACATCAAATCAAAATACAATACTCACCGTCTCCAGCACCGATTTCCGGAATGCCTCGCGCGTATGTTTGCCCTCAGCTAGCAGTGCACTACACTCGGATATGAGTAGCCAGCGTAGTTTTTCACGTCTCGCCTCCACTTCCATGGCACTAAAATTCTTATCTAAATTGAGGTTGTAGCGGTCAATGTATCTGGCCACATGCGATTGCTCTTCGCTTATCTCTTGCATTTGTGCCGAGGTAGTAGGTTCCGCGAGATGCACATTGCTGAGGGAGGTGGTAAATGTTGTTTGCTCTGCAGTCACACTGGGCTGTCGCTGTGGCTTTGGCTGTGGCTGTGGCTGTGGCTGTGGTTGTGGCTGTGCGAAATTCGAAGATACCAATGACTGTGATTTGGTTAGTTGATTTTGGTGTGGTTGCTTTTGTTGTTGTTTTGGTTGTGCCATTGATGTTGTTTTCGATTGCTCGTCGTTGTTGTCTGATTCAAGCACAGCAGGTGATACGTTTGCATTGCTAGTTACTGCATCGGCTATTGTTTTTGTTGCTATTGAAGTGGTTGTGTTTATGTTCGGCAATTTATACACTTCTTGCACCTTATCAATTTCATCGCTAATATTTATTTCTTTCGCTGTGCCATTTGACAGTATTGTACTCGTAGTACCTCTTTCGGCGCGCTTCAGTGGTGGCTGCTTTAGATTTATTGGCCCGCTGTTTGTGCTGATTTCGCTGTGGCTCGGTTGCTGCTGGCTACGAGGTTCTTCTGGCGTCTGTTCGCGAGCGCCGTGTAATTTTTCAAGGTATTGCGCCGCCTGCAGCAAGACGTGATTTACGGCCGTTAGCTCCTCCTCGGTAACAACTGTTGGCGTTGATGATATTTTGCTGTTGTTATGGCTATTGCCATCCGTGCTGTCGCTTGTATGGTTGGTGGTAATGCTCGGCACCTCGGCCGGTGTTTCATTGTACGGCAAGTCATCCGAAAAGGAAACCTTCTTAGGTGACCGCGTAGGTGTGGGCGGCACCTCCAACGATTTGATGGACGACACAGAGCCGCGCGGATAGTCATTGGCAGAGTGATTCTTGAGATTGGGCTCCATTTTTTTGAGATTGAAAAATTTATTTCGATTTCACTTTTGAAGCATTTATAAGTTAATAGGCGTGCAGTTGGGGTTGAGTTTGCGGGAAAAATGCATAATACTGTAAACTTTACACTGGCATGGAGCTAGTTGGTGAGCTGTAAAATGAGGGGTTTTTTAGCACTTTCTTTATTGCATACTTTGTTCGAGAACTTAAGCACTTTTTGAGAGTAATTTAAAAATTCACTGTATTATGAATTTTTAGGTTAAGTCATTTCATTAGCGATTTAATTCTAGGAAAGTGTTAAAATTATACGCAGCACTTAACGAAACAAATTAAAACACTGATTTTCAATCTTGGTATTTACGCTGTTGGTTTGAAATCACAAACAGATAAAAATTAGTTGTTCCATGCACACATTTCCTTCGAAATTCAATATTATCCTTTGAAATCCAAACAAACATGAGCTCGTCCAATCGACCGTTTTTGATATGGATGAATTTTGGTCAGAACTTTTCTTTTATTATAAAACGATGTTCTGTCTAAAGAAAAAAAATTAAAAATAATTTTTCGAAAGTCATGCAAAATTCGATATTTCGAGATTTCTGCGATTTTGCAAGTTTATTTTTTGTATATCTCGTTTAAAAGGCGATATTTAGGGCATAAAAAGTATATATACAAAGAAAATTTGAAAAGTAAAAAAAATTACCGGATTTCGAAATTAAAAAAATACCAAAAGCAAAAACTTATACTAAGTTTTGTCATTTTTTTATACAATACCTCCAGCTGATCCGAAAAGATCCCGAAATTTTCAAGGTGTTTTTTACTCTACATTTTTGATCTTAAAATTTTTTTTTTTGCAATTTTTCGAAATTGCAGTTATAATTTCTAACATTTATAAACTTTTGTTTTTTTCCACAATAATTTTCCAAAAAAAAAAATGGCTTCAAGCTCAATAAAAATTGTTTAATATTATTTATCAAAAGTCAATTTTAAAGGGGATATTTTGGACTTAAAAATATAGATACAAAGAAAATTCGAAAAATAAAAAAAAAACATTTAAAGGATTTCGAAATAAAAAAAAATACCAAAGGCAAAACTTATAAAACTTTTTTGCAATTTTTTTTTTTAATACAATACCTTCAGCTGATCTTAAAATATTCTAAAATTTTCAAGGTGGTTTTTTAGTATAAATTTTTGAGCTTAACAATCTTTGTTTGCTAAACAATTTTTCTGAAATAGCAGTTATAATTTCTACCATTTATAAACTATTGTTGTTTTTTCCACAATAATTTTCAAAAAAAAAGCGGCCTCAAGCTGAATAAAAATTGTTTAATATTATTTAGTAGGCCAAAAACAACAAACTAAAACCAATTTTCATTTAATTAAAATTTAGAACTTTAAATAAGTTTTTTAAATTCAAAAATTCATATCTTTAAAAAACAACTTGAAAATTTCAACATTCTGTATTTGTTTGATTTTCGATTTTTTTAAACGTTGTGCTTTATATAGCCCCAAATATCACCTTTAAAACGAGAGCAGCATAATTTTTGTAACTATAATAATTTCTTAGAAAATCAAAAAATCAACTTGCAAAATCCGTAAAAATGTAAAATTTTGAATTGCCGATTTTTTTTTTAACTTAGGCGGAACTTCATTATATGATAAAAGAAAATTTCTAACCGAAATTCATTCAAATAAAAAAAGGTCAATTCCAACCATTGGTCGATTTGACATGGATTTGCCCATAAATATTTTAAATTTACTGCCGCATTACTCTCTAGTTACAATTTTCCGCTACTTTGTTTATAATTTCAGTTTGTATTAAATAACTGCATTTCGTAATTGATACTTTAAACAAAGTATTGTTGCATTGGAACAGATTAGCAAAAATCGAACGTGACTTTTTGTGAAAACATGCTTGTTCTACACACAATAATGGTAAATTATATTGGCGCAAATAAATATATAATTTTGCTTTAAAGAATTTTAGTCACATTTTGAATTAAACAACAACAACAAAAAGTAATAAGACAAGCACTGAAACATTTTAGCACTACAAATTAAAACGTTGCTGTACAAATTGGGACATTATTATAATTTTTTGTTTTTGATTTCTTTTCACCACTTTTTATGTAGGTTGCAATTTATACAATATTTTTTACTTTTTTCACTTTTGTATCACAAACGATACGCCCAATTCACTTAACGTATTTTTGTGCGCCAATTTTTTAATTAGTAATTTTATCAAAAATTGATTTTAGCATCAGTTTATTAGCGCACAAGGTTTAAAGCATTTGTTAATGTTTGCATAGATGCCAACAGAGAAGAAAACAAAATGACGAATTGTATAACTAGTGGGCAGTCAAATCCGATTTGGTGGTGGCCAAATTAAGGTTTATAAAATTTTTTTATTTCATTTTAACTGCAATCTTATTTGTGACCACACATTTGTTGTTTTGCAATGACTTTCGTTAAATGTTATTAGGTAAAATTTCTTTGATTTGAGTTGCTTATTTTTGATTTCAAACGGACAGTACATCTATACGGCGGTACAAGTCATAGATAGCTACCGTCTGATACCTGAATACCTTAGCAAGGTTTCAAAAAATGTGGTTTTGCAAAAATTTAATTTAAAAAAAAATGTTTGTGGCAGTTTTAGTACTAAAGTTAACAAAACGCGGATTTTATTGTATACATATTTCGGTATAAAGGGAATATTCTAACAACATTTGTTCCCAAACTTTTTTTTTAATCGAAGAACCTTCTTGAAATGGCCATGGTAATTTAAGAAGTCAAGTTAAAAAACTTAGATTTTATTGTAGATTTCTCAAGAATATCCATTTACCTACAACGTTTTATGCAACTTTTTTTTTTTTGTAGGAGAAGAAAGTCTCATTATGAAGTTATTGCAAACGCGTATTAATTTTTTCACTACGTTGTAAAAGCTTAAAAAAATAAGCGTTAGAGTAAAGAACTAGTGCCGGAAATTCTTCTTAATAAGTTTTCAGAACTATTCGGTTTTTTAAAGTTCATTTCCTGACAAATTTGGTATACAAAAGATTTTAAAATAAAACACATTTTTAGTGGTCGGATAAACGTTTCGGAAGTTCCAAAAAAATAACATTTTTTGGTTTGTAAATTGTTTTTGCTCCGCATTACCAATAGCCTTTGTTATATTTTGCCTTATCAGTGTGACTTTGGATTTAGTAAATCCAACATAGACCAGGTATTCACCATACTCCAAATATTGAAAAAAAAACCGCGAGAAGGGGATCGATAACCATCTCTCTGTAAATTTTTGAAGCGGCTCGATTCGAGAAAAATGCTCTGAAGGATGAAAAAGCGTTCAAACATAATATCTATCCATTTGTCTGAAGCAAAAATGTTTCAAAGTAGGAAAGGTTTTTCTACATTATGGCGACGGAAAATAGTATACCGGCATGTATACCCGTACATTTATCATTTGAATCATAACCCTGACGGAAATTCGCTAGAAAAAACCCGGATTCCTTCTAGAGTCTGGTTAGACGTCCGTAGCTGAGTTTCTGGTATAGAAATCCCTTTTACAGATAATCTATTTCGCCGATTAATAGATTTTCTTAAAAATGTCCTTCCAAAAATTAACTCAGAGATAATCACTTCTGGCGCTGAACAGATTCTCTCGACTACGATTATCTCTCGTGGATGGGTCCTACCACGCAATATCTTGGCTTTGGCAACTAGTTCAGGTGCTGGGTAGATTTTCTCGATTACGTTTACGTTGGCACAAAATTCTACCGGGAGTAACCAATTCTGTTGCTGGCAAATTTTTTCTAACCAGGGTTTTCGTAGTACCGCCATGACAATCTCTGGAAAGTGACAGCCATAACAAACTATGCCTTGGGCAACTGATCCTGGTGCTGGCTAGATATTTTGTATTTAGCGCCTCGTTAGTTTTCCTTGTCGGGCGCTAGACGGAAGAAAAGCAAATCTAGCCAGCGTTTGTCCGAAATCGAGATTTATTTCCGGTCGGGTATTAAAAGCTCTATTGGCCCCTAAATTCGGCGTTTGATACGCAAGGCTTCCCTGAACCGCTTTTTTTTTCCATATTTCAGGGTAATTGGCTCAAAATATTTAAAAGTTCTGAAAAATCCCGCGCAAAGCAAAAATTATCTATTTTTAATACTAACTAGGGTATTTGTAGGTATTTAGTATAGCTTTTGTTAGTCGAATAGCAAAAGTTGTTAAAAAAAAATAACCAACTCCACTTAATTGACTAAGGGGCATTCCAACGTGATGAATGGGAAATTCAAACTTTTTTTTTGCTCAAACTTTAAGTAATTTCTATTTAACCATTTAATAAAGTATAAAACTGAGTTGTATAATTTACACAGAAGAATGAAATTTTCCAAGAGTGATGGGTGGGACATCCAAATAGTACTTCTTATAAAGTTGATAACTTTTCACCATAAATCTGTTTTTGTAATAACACAGCACTTTTTTAAAGCCCGTGAGTTGCCCTTTCTTTTGGAATTTTTTTTTTTTTTTGGAAACGCCTTGACAACTTATTGCGAAAATATTATATCAGAGATAGTTGCACTAGGGATACGTTTATAACAGTAAAACAGTAATATAATAAAGAAAATAGTAAAACTAAATCGATGAAAAAGCTATGTAATTAATTTCTTGACCTGTGGTGGCGTCCTCGTTCGATTTTTCGACTAGTTGTTCCTTTCAGTAAACACTGTTTTTTTTATGTTTATTTTTTGAATACTTCTTTAAATTATTCATCTTGCAACTAAAATTTTTTATTACATTAGGGCGCATCACCAAAAAAAATTTATTATATTTTAAGACTTCCGCGAAAATATTTCGAAAAAATATTAAGATTTGAGTTGGACTCTTTTGAAAATGTCTCCAAATAATTTTATAATTCCGATGGAGAAACGGTAACAATTTTTTTGTATGGAAAGGGATGCGCCCTAATGTACATATGTATGTAGGTTGTACATAGAGTGATTTTAATGGCAGTAACCTTTTCAATGCCCGACACATTGTTTTGTTGGCACGTGAGTATTAAAAAAAAATATATTCTTAATATTTATTTTTTCATATTAAATTTAATTTTTTTTTATGTTATCCGATTTGTATTGCCAAAAGTACATTTCATACTTTCTGGAGTACATTTTTGTTTTTTTTTCTTAAGTACACTGCCGGGGCAAAGTATTGGCACAGCAAATTTTTCACAATATATACAACAATTTTCATTCTAATATTTTTCCGCTAATTTCGTATAAAAATATGGTTCATTCTTCAACAAAAAACATAAAAATATAATTCCTAAACTTTGTGCAAAACTCGCGAAAATTCAGCCAATTATCATGAAAATTTTCAACTTTTTAATCAGATTTTTTAGAATTTTTTTCAGTATGCAGATTTATAGCCCAATCAATTTTATAAAGTGCAAGTTTTAAGTAGCTAGGAATTACTGTTGATTTTTGGCGATTTTTTTTTTGTTACGCAGTCTCTTCCATACAAAAAATTTTGTTCGAAAATACTTTATATGGGAAAAATGCAAAACACCTCGAACAAAAAAAAATTCAAAAATCAACGCGATTTTTGACTAATTCCGAATTGCACTTTTTTTTATAAGAATTTAATGGGCTGCAAAACTGCATACTCAAAAAAATTCTAAATCTTAGGAAATTTGAAAACTTACTGAATTTTCGCGAGTTTTGCACAAAATTTAGGAATTATATTTTTATGTTTTTTGTTGTTGAATGAACCATATTTTTATACAAAATTGGTGGAAAAATATTAGAATAAAAATTGTTGCATATATTGTGAAAAATTTGCTGTGCCAATACTTTGTTCTGGCAGTGTACATTTTTTACTTTCTTATGCACATTTGACGCGTTCTAAAATCGAAATGAAAAAATACATTTTAAAAATTTTAAGTATTTTTGACGCCTTCTAAAGAATATACATTTGACTATTCTAAAGTCCATATAAATCGAAATGACGACTTTTAAAATCAACTTGATATTTTCGAAAGTACTGTTGGAAAAGGTGTAGATTAAATTGTTTTTAAGCATCGCGCAACGAAATATTGAAAAATTTATAAAATAAAAAATTCTGAGATTCCAAAATGAGCTCAACTACATACATATGTATGTTTCTTGTCACATTTAGGAAGTATCTGTAATAATTGTATTTCATGGGGATTTCGCAAACATACAAATGTATTTTTGATTAGTAAAATTTTATTAAAGCCGTTTGTATGTATTTTGAAATAACAATAAAACTGTTTCACTGTATCTTTTCACTTAATAATTCGTTAAAACAATTTACATAGTTCGCATTCATATTTTTTAATTTTTATTAATTTTTTCACATTCTTCACATTTCATTTCATTTACATAAGTATGTATTTACAAAATTTCTGTAATCACTTATTAACGCCGCCGTCCTTGGGCAGGATGTAAAGGAACAGGTTTCGTGCGCTCTACTTATGTGGCCAAAAAAAAAAAATCATCATCAATACACACGCAAAAGAGTTATATTTTAATCACATAAAAAGTAAAAAATCGAACAAACGAATTCACACACGTATTCAGCGCAGTGTGCAGTCGCGTACTGAAAGTGAAAACGAACTCACAATTCCGCAAGCAACAGCACACATAGTACGACCACGCCAATGGTTCCGGCCAGCCAAAGATAAACGCGGCGGGCATTCATAACAATTTCACTCACACTCACACTATGCGTTGTGCTCAATTTGAGTCACATTGGCCACCATGGCACTGAGTTGGAAATGCAGTTCGAATGCAAGTTGCAACTTCTTAAGTTCCACATTGGCGCGCAATGCTACACACACTACAGCTATTATAGCTGCCGAACATATTGGCCACCAGCCATAAGCCGATTGAATTGGGTGTCACGACTCGACGAAAGCCCCAAAGGAGCCAATCGCTTCTCGTTCCACGATTGGTGCGCATCGTTGGCGCATTCGTTTTAACTTATCGCGTAGCATTGGCGCGCATGCGCCTTCGCGCTTTTCGGCTCAAATATGTAATATTTTTCGAGGCAGGTGAATGGTGTCCAAGTTAATCGCGTTGCCGTGGGGATACCTACTCACATATGCATACATATCTGTACAAATGAATATTATTTTGCTGGAAATTTACGATTATGCGGTAGTGGGTTGTTTTTGTATTTAAATATTAAAATATTAAATGAATATTCGTACCGATTTAGTTTTTGTGTTGGATCCGGCGCTTACTAACGATTGAAACGTACTGAATGTCCGGTTGCTGGTGTGCTGCTTGCTTGCCAGATTGTTTGGAGCAACAAATGCGAGCTGTACAATTGGCTATAACGTATACAAGTACATATACACATACATACATAAGTATGTACGTATGCAAGCATTGTATATAAAATGTTTTCGAGGTTCTCGTGCTGATTTTTACTTTTTTTTTTGTTTAAATTCTTAGTGTAGGTGATTTGGTGTTTTATACATTTTTAATTTTGTATACATAATTAAATGTTTGCTTTTCGTAAAAGTGATTGCACGTATGCACGTTTTAAAGGGTTAAGCCTTTTTACGTAAAAGCTATGGCAATAGTTTAGTAGAAAATAATATTGAAAAAAAACAAAAAATATAAAGAGATTGTGTGAATATTTGCATATATCTAGAATGAGAAATATTATACGATTCGGTTGGATAATGATAAAGTACAAAAAAAATTTCCACCTTGCTCTTAGCGTTTCAATACTTGTCTATGAAAGACAAAAAGTTAAAAAACAAAAAAAAAAAAACATTTCTGTGCTACTCTTTTATAATTAAGTACATTTGTTCATCTATGACGGAATTATGGATGGGCAGTGGGCGGTTGAAATTCGATTTTTTCCGAATTTCGAATATTCCCCAACCATTCGAATTTTTTCGAATTTTCCAAAATTTGTTTGAAGTGAAATCGAGTTCGGAGATGTTTGCGTTAAATATTTAACACTAAGTCATAAAATCCGTATCGTTCGTTCGATTTTCAAAAAGGAGGTAGGTGTCAAATGAAAGGGCTTGCCCTGTAGATGTGTAATATGGTTTTAGTTTTGTGCCATTTGTAAGAAAATCAAAATCAAAATCAAAATCAAATTATTTAGTAACTTAGATAAATTACCTCAATATGGGTATCAATAGAAATGGTTTTGAATAAACTTTATTTTTTAATTACATTTAGAAGGGTTGCCATCTGTTTGAAAAGTCGAGTTTATTTAAAGAAGTGTTGAGCTTAAAATACTATGCAACAATTAAAATATTTTTGAGGTGCTTGAAGAGAGTGGCCACCTGTTCAAAAAAACTTTTTCTTTTGTTAACATTTTCTGAGAGTATACCCATCCAGTAGTAAAACGGTCGATGGATTTGCAAAAGTTAGCTCGTATTTTTATTTTATGGCCTACTTAAGTTTTCATGTCTCGGCCTAAGTAGTTTTCAAAAAAGTCGAAAAAATTGTTAAAATAAATGTCTGAGCTAAATTAAAGGTTAAGACATATATGTATAACAAAATTTTATGGGAAATATTTTCGTAGAACATTTTAAGCCATTAGCTCCCGCCTAAAAGGGTAATTTTGACCCTTTCTACAAGAAATCCCGCTAACAGCAAATTTGGAAGGTCGTTGGAGGATTGATATATTCTAGAAAAATTATTCTTCGGAAAATTTTACTAGGGGTCTTCCCAGGCAAAAACTTCAAGCTACTAATGTAAAAGCCTCCAAAAATTTAAAACAAAAAATCAACAAAAAAAAAAAATGTTTTTTTTTTTTTTTTATTGAGTTTGGCATAAAAGTTGCTTCTTGGCACAGATTTTTTGTTTCGATGCAACATGTATTTTTTTACTTGCATCCCTAAGACAAATGGAGTGCCACACACAGTGATGGCAAATTTAGTCAGAAAGAATAAATTTGAAGAGTTGAGGTTTTGGAAATAAATATGCAACTCGATTTTTTCTAGAAAAATTCGATTTTATCCGAATTTTAGCAACACAAAGTTCGATTTCAAAAATTCGCCATTTTGGAGCTAAAATTCGATTAAATTTCGAATATCGATTTTACCCATCCCTAGACGGCATAAGATGCCTTAGCTTGACACGTTGTGATACCGACAGACCAGTTAATAAAAAATGTTTGACTTTAAAAACTCCTTCTGTGGAAGCTAACACAAAATTTAAAGATTCGTAGCAATTACTTTTCAAATGTTCCTGAAAGCGTTTTCAAGTAATCAATTAGCGCTACAAAGTATACACCGTTTAAATATGTGCATATGTATATTTATTGTACGTACTACGTACGTGTAGTAGACTTGTATTTCCAGCAATTAAACATCTGCTGTTCAACAAATTGGTTGTTATGAAAACATTTGTATCAGTTACAAATTCTTTTGGTTAGCATTTTTGTAAATTAAAAATTAATGCGTTTAACGAGTTTCTAATTTTTCTCTGCTTTACCTCGCTTGTTTACTGAGGTGCTTTGACGAGTTGTTTTTATTATTTTATGGCTTCACCGATATAAACATTTCGTTCTCCATACGTTTGACGTATTTACAGTAGTGACACGATGTACATGTTTAGCTACATAAGAGGCATTCTTCGTCAATACCAAATGCGTCTTCCAAAATTGGTTCAAGTGAAAAAAAAAATCGTTTATTGCTTTGAAGATTCGATATAAATACTCATTTTTAAATGATGTGTGGCGTTTTGTTAAGTTCAATATGGCGGGGAAATTTTTGAAAAATTATTGGATTCTATTGAAATTTGTTACTCGGTGGTTTTTGGGGTTGCTTATTACAAATATGAAAATGAATTTAAAAAATTTAAAACGGCGGATCCCATTTGGCGAATTCAATTCAAATTGCATTCACCATTATGATTTTTTAAAATTTGTGGTCAGANAAATTATTTAAAACTTAAAAAAAAAATATGAAGGATATTGGATTTCACAAAATTGGATTTCATTTAAAAGCACAAATTTTTACGAAATTTTCAAGAACATAACCAATTTTTTTACCTAAATCAATTTTGGAGAGAGGGGGCTTCAGTTGACGAAGAATGCCCCATAAGTAAGAATGTTAATTATGTTTGCTTCTTTTTGCTTTGATTTATTATTCACTTAATTTTAGGCTCAGGTGGGCTTAGATAAGTTTTAGGAAAAAAAGATTGAACCAATCGCGACTTAAGCTTGTACATGGCTTAATACAAAGTGAAGAATCTTTTAGTATTTCGCACTCTGTGGCAGCGCACGAGTATATTTTTTGTGTGTTTCAAGTCAGAAAAAGAAGAAGAGCTCCTTTTCGAAACAATGTATGCTAGGAATAATCCCACAAAACCATATGCTTTTTTTTTATTCTACTAAGGGCCGTTTTCTGAAGTAACCTTTAACTTTAAAGCTCACTTTATATTTAAAGGCTACATTAAAATTTATGATTGTGTCTAAAGTAAATCATTTTATTGTCGGTTTTAAATTGATTTACAACCAAGAAACATACATACGTAAAACTGGTAATAGAAATGCTTAACTTTAGACATAGCTTTATTTTTAATCCAATCTGTAGATATAAACTGAGCTTTAAAGTTAAAGGTTACTTCAGAAAATGGCCCTTAGTGATATTAATAGCCATATTTTAGCGCTTACACTATTGTTAAGTTTTGGCTCAAGCTTCTCTTCCAATTTGTGGTGTTGTGCGTGTCTTGATGCTGTTACACAAATGGAGGGACTTAGGGTTGGTTTCTCCAACTCAACTTAACTTAGTGTAGCAAATTTTTTTATACTTAGTCAAGAATAAGCTGTGTAAATGGTAGGCTAACTTTTGAGTTAAGTCCAAAAAATAAGTTAATTTGAGTTGGAGAAACCAGACCTTAGAGTTTAAAGCCGCCTGCGAACGGCCAACGGATTTTAGGAGAAGCTTTTTCAACGCAGAAATACCCTCGGAGGCTTGCCATTGCCTGCCGAGAGGCGACCGCTCTTAGGAAAAACTTTTTTATTCAGATGTTGCTGGGACCAGGGTTCGAACCCAGGTCCAACGGAGTGGTAATACGCACCTCTAATCACTCAGTCAGAGCGGCCCATATTATTACAAAAACGATAAAAAAAGTTGAAGTTTCATCAATTATGTCTTAGTTTGAATGTACTCCGTTGTCTTTAAAGCCATTATGAACTAAAGAATAAGCTGGGGTCCGATTGCCATTGGGATTAGAGCGGTGTGTGATAACTTTCCGTTGGTTAAATCCGATTCAATTTCAATTTTTACTCTGTTCTAATAGAACAGTAAAAGTACAAAACAATCTCGTTTGCTTAAACTTCTGATTCTTCTTGTTTGGCGCTGTGACCGCCTAAGTGATTTTGGCCGACTTCAATAAAGCACGGCAGTCGTTTCTCTTCTGTGCCGACTGACGCCAATTGGAAATGCCAATTGAAGCCAAGTTCTTCTCCGCCTGGTCTTTCCATCGCAGAAGAGGCCTTCCTCTCCCTCCGCTATACCCANCCGACGGTCTTTCAGTAAGTGAGCTTAAGTTATTAATTCCAAACCATGGTTGCCACAATTGGTAACTTTCTACCAAAATTGGTAACTTTTAAGCGGTTTGGTAACTTGGTAACTTTTATTTCATTTTGGTAACTTTTGCAACCAAACATCTATTTGCATTACTAGAAAAAGATTAATTATGTTTTGCATGTGCGTTATTTTAAAAACCCTTTGAGTTTCAGTGGCAGCACTACTGACACTTCTACAAAATTACTTCGATAAAATTAGAGTTATCTTATATTCGAATACTGGAAATATTTGAATTACAGTGGCAGCACTACGGGCTACACTTCTAAAGCAAGTATCGATTTTTTGCGATAAATTTTGAATTCTACCATCTCACATTTAATGCTGCAAATACTGTTTGCTACCTATTGTACAGTAAAATTATTATACACAATTCGGCCATCTGACAATTTTTGGTAAAATCGGGCTGTAACAAAAAAAAATGTCGCGTACTTTTTACCAGACCCACCTACTGACATGAATTTCGACCCAATGAATCCGAATCTGAGGTCCGTTTGACACGTACAGTAAATTATGAAAAACCGAAAAAAATAGCAAAAAATGAGCAATTTTCGCAATTCACTCGAAATTGTGTACGCGTCAAACGGACGGCTAAAAGCGCCCGCAACTTTTTTTTTGTGGGGCGGTGCTATTATTCCGTGAGTCGCAGGTTCAAATATCGGCACATTCCGAACGAAAAATGACACTGAAGATGGCACAACGCCGAAACCGGTTTTGTCTCCAAACCAAATTTGGCAAGGGATGACCGAAAATCGTTCCACATTACATAGGAGTATCCCTGTCGGAAGCACCAACAACGAAAATGAGAATATCGGCGCATGCAGTAATTAGTTGATAGAAAAATATTTTCTAATAAAAAAAAACATTATAATTGTCAATAGGATTTTCAATCTTGATAATTTATTAAGAAAATAGATTTTAACTTCTGTGCTAGAACTGATAAATAATCAAAAATTGGCAAATTATAAAAATATTGAATTTATTAAATAAGTGCACAGAATCGGGCTGTAAATATATACACATTTGTTGTGAAATATAGCGGTTTTATTCAGTATATTTTTTTCTCAGTGAAGAAGTGAAGATTTTGGTAGTGAGGATTTGGTAACTTTTGGTAACTTTTCTTGAGAGGTTTTGGTAGAAAAAAAATTTTGGCGAGCTGCAACCATGTTCCAAACATTAAATACAGTTTTGTTTGTTTTAAATTACTTTGTTGTGTTGCTAAATATTATATACCCCGTGTCATAATTATGGCATAATTATTATAAGCGCACCATAATTATAATTTATACACCCCGTGTCATAGTGTGAATCCAGAATAAGTCACATGGCGATTATAAAATAAAAATTGGTTATTTCTTCATTATTTTCATGTTTTTCAGGGGAATGTTCATTAATTTTATTTTTAAACAAAATTTAAATATTTCATTTTTAACAAGTTTATAAAAAAATGTGTGTATCCCTAAAGACATACAAGACTCATTAAAAAGTACCCATTAAATTTTTATAGACTTTTCTTGTATACATAAACAGGTTGTTAGGAATCGCCATAAACGCATAATATGCATAAACTGAAAGTATTTTTTGCAAGAACGTATAAAGTAAACAAAACTAAATTTAATAACAATATGGGAAAGGCATTCTCAGTAATTCAGTGCGTTCAATAAAAAACTTTTCCTCATTGCGGGGTGTTGTACTTAGATAACATTTATAAAAACGGGAGGGGGAAATGAAAAGAGAGAGAGACAATGGCAAAGACAAAAAAAAAAACAGAAAAAAAAACACAATGAATTAGGATTGGAAACATCCGTGCAAATTTCCGACCACTGTAGCGTCTAAGGGCCAGAGGTTCTAGCGCTAAAGTAGGTGACTGTATACCTTAATACACACGCCGTAACATAGACAACGTTAGCCAAAATAGGTACCAAACTTCCACTGTGTGATAATAAAGGTAGAACTGGAATTGTCTATTCAACCGGTCGTTGGCTATTTGGTAGGCATTCTTCGAGATTCGGTTTATTGTCCAATAAATTTTGTAGAAGTTTCAGAGATGAGGAAGAGGAGAGAAACTGTCGAATACATACTTCTTTTGCAGTTGCCTAGCTTCAGCTAAGAGCAGAGCTGGCTTTTTAGGAAAACAGTTCTTTAGCTCTCTCACGGAAATATTCGGTGTAGAAATAAAATCAATCATACGCTTGATAAGATTTTCAAAATGGTTTCATGATCTTTAGTCAATGAGGATTCTGTGTTTCACAGCGATAACAATATAAAATTAAGGATTTGGATATTTTTTGAAATTAGAGCCGCCCTAATATATATACATACATATGTGTATTTTATACAGGACAGTGTAGCCGCTCAACAGCAGTAAATTACGCATAAATGTGTTTATGTATAGATTTCCGGTGATGGTGGGCAGTGGTAATAAATGGCGACGGAATTTATACTTTCGCTTTCAATTTCTGTGCTCAAAAGCATATTTATCTGCGGAATCTCAAATCACGCAGAACCATGAACTAGTATATACATACTTATGTAAGTACCCAGGTGTGCGCTCACAAAAATAGATACATACATATGTATATATATGCGCTTATGTAAACAGATTTGTATACATATGTACATATTTTATTACGTCCGTGTATAGAGTATTGTACATATGTACATACATAAAAACCAACTGTACGTCCAATAATGGATATCAACAGATTCAGAATACAATGCTAAAAAGGTTTAATTAAGAAACAGCGAATCAAAGTAAATAAACAAAACACATAAGAGGAAACCAGAAATGCCTGTGTTGCGTTTGTCGAATGAAGGTCAGCATGCTGCAGCCCTACTGCGCTGTCTAAACGTATTCTCGTTCACCCGCTGATCCGTTACCGCATTGAAGCGACTGAAAAGTGAGCGTATGTATGTATGCACTAGCATCTGATGCTGTTTGGTAGTTTGGTGGGGGTCGTTGCCATCGCTTCAATCTGAGCAAAGTCAAATGTCGTTGAACCACTCGCTCACTCACTCACTGCACGATTTGACGAAAATGACGCAAAAAATATTTTATGCACTATTCACAAATTATGAAAAGACACCGATATTAATGTATACATATGTATGTCCGAACCTGTTGTATAGAATTGGTCACGATTAATATTTTGTTGGTTATTATTGGTACGGCTATAAATTTTGTATTTTATTATTCCCATCTGATCGCGTTTCACGGCATCACAGTTAAGTTTATTTTGTTTCGCATATATTTGTACATTTAATTCAGTAAAATTGTTTATTGAGTGTTCTATTGAAGTGAACAGAGGTACCGAATTCCGCCACTTGATTGGAGATTTCGTATTTAAATTTCAAGTGGTAATTGCGGACGTTTATTCAAATAATTATAAGTAAATGGCATTACAGATAAACAATAAGGTACATTCAAGAGACATAATTGTTTGCATATTATTTAGGTTTTTTTTCTAATTGTCATATGTATAAGAGTATGCCCATGCACACATACACTTTTATGCCCGTCTATGCGCCCCTAGGAACCCTGCAACAAATTGTGCGAGAATATTCCGCAATTAGTCTCAATCGGGTACAATTGTTCGTTAATTAGTTGCAAAGGGTATTATTGGAGATCAAATAGTCCCCGAACCATTAATGATACTAATATCGCTCAGTTGCCAAAATTCGAAATTTTTTTGTACACTTTTGAATTTGAAAAGTATCGATATCGGATCTAAAGTACCGACACACCTACTCGTATCGGTACTTCTGGCTATGAAGTTATACCGTGTGCACTGGATCAAATTTAATTTTTTAAATAATAAATTAATCATCCTAAACTCCGAAAAATAATAGTTAATAGCGTAGGAACTGAAAATAAATAAAACAAAATAACTTAGCAAAACCATATGTTTAATGGCGAATGGTATTTAACAGAGAAAATACCTTGGAAAAGTTTACAAGCATTTAATCTCGTTTAACCTTACAGCTGTGAGTTGGGCACTCAGTGCCCATATTCATTTTGGATGCTGAATTTCGGGGATTTGGGAAGTTCAATTTGATTTTTTATCGTGGGCAGATATATTGTATAAGTTGACAAAATTCCAGGTGTATATCTCTTATAATCAAAAAGTAACGGATTTTATATGGCGAGTTCTTAGAAAGCTTAAATTTCCACACGAAATTTCTGGGCTGGACTACGTTAAACATTTTAGTTTTTTTCTAAGATAACTATTTTTTATTTATTTTTTGTCATCCACGCTTTGCACCCGACTCTTTTCTGCTTTGCTTATTTTTTTCAATAACAGAGCATGTCTCCATCACCTTTAATATTGTTCAATAACGTTTTCAGCGCGAAGAATAATATAATTACTCTGTACGTTGGGCCGTGTATATGGCGCACAGTGTTCTATTTTTTGAAAAAAGGGACAAAATCAAACGAGAAGAGATAGCGAAATAAATGTAACGGTGTTTTAAAGCTTTTAAGATGGGGAATTCAGGAAAAATAGTCTCGTTTGGTTGAATAATTACCATGACCTTTAAAATGAATAGACGGTTTATATTGCTTTCCTTTTTTTGCCCTGAAACCAGTACGCAATGAAATTTTTAAAAAGTTTTACACCCATATTTTTGCTGTTCGTACATGAAGGAATCCATTTCCTTTGTCGCAAAAATCTAAAAAGGAATTAATTTAAATTGTTTTTAAAAAGTTTAAAGAAAGGGGGATTTGAACCCCCAAAAACCCCTACCTGCGTTCGGCTCCGACCCTTACTTTTAATGACGATTTCAAATCTGTGATTGAAATTTCTGTATCATCTCTAGTTAAGAGAAAGGGCCTTCTTACAATAAAACGAATGAGGGTATATTTAGAATCAGCGACGACAAATTAGTAAACATCATCTGTCATAAGTCATTCATCAGTCCAAAAGTGTAATTTTGTTGGCCGGTGTAAGTTATCATTTTATTTCATAGTCAAAAATTAGAAAAAATATATTTTTTTTGATATTTTATTTATGTAATTTTTAACCGACTTCACAAAAAGGAGAAGGTTATCAATTCGTCGGAATATTTTTTTTTTAGTATGTTACCGCATAACTTTAGACCACTTAAACCGATTTCTATAATTCTTTTTCTAAAGGAAAGGTTTAAATCATTCGATCATGAAGAGATTAACGATAATCTTAAATTTTTATATACGAACTGAAGTCGGTTTTGTTTTTTGCTTAAAAATTACTTGTTGTATAATTTTAATTAATGGTACAGCGACAATAAGGAAAAATAATCAATGTGTGGTTTATGAAAAACTGTAGTCACGTATTGAATTCACCTGCCAAGTTCACTGTAATGTTCTTTTTTTTGCCAGGTGACCAAAGCTGGGATCATATAATTTGTACATTTTGGCAGACACAGAGTAGCTTTGGCTGGAAATTTTTATCGAGAATGAGTATAACAGAATTAAAAATATAAAAACAAACAACTCCACACTGTAACTGTAAAAATGTACGAATCTATACAAATGTACAGACAAAGTCTGAAATTCGGACTAACAGGGTTTTTGTTATATAGTGAGCTGTACTTTTATAAAAAATAATAAACATTAAATAAAAAAATAAAAATAGCCAAAACTTGTTAAATTGTCGCGTCGCTATTTGTTTGTCCGCTACTGTATATATACATATATGATGTACATGCATATGTATGTGTGTAGATAAGTAAATTTTCGAAACGGAAAAACTGCAAGCAAATCGTTTTCTCACTTTGAGTGACTGCGAACTGCTTAATCGCTTATGAATCATTATTAAAACACAAATTGAAAACAATGAAAACGCAGCAAAGGCTCGTGATCTTCTATGGCCTCATGACCTTACTAATTATCAGCTGACATAGAAAAGGCGGGTAAAATAAAACACTAAAATTCGTGCGAACGAACACATGTTTGCGTAATGGAAAGTAATTAAAAAGTCAAATTTATTTGAAATCAACAAAATGCGAAACGAAGAAAAATGCATACATTCATACAACTTTTCCAAAAGTTGCAGTCGTATTTGTGTTGCAAGTGTGTTGATAGTCGACATTTGCAAACCAGCTCAAATGTGCTGTCAGGCTTTTGAAATATAAAAAAAAAATAAAATGAAAAAAGTAAGTATACGACATGGAGCTCTCCTATACAAACATAAAAAATGGATTGCGTTAACTTGAATTTAATGCCGTGTTTACGATTGACCAAGAACGCTAGACAAAAAGTATGTATGTAGATACTCATAAGCCAGCGTAACTAACAATAACACCAAAAACATTAAAAAAGGCACCTAAGCCTACTACACTTTAGTGCAGCAATGCGTGAGCTGAACGCATGAAAATGCAATTATATGGTTACCTACTATCAAGCGTATTCATTCGCTGGTTGGCTGATTGGTTCATATAAATGGCTGACGACTTATAGCGACTAGTTAAAGCAGTGCACCAGTTCAATCGACTGGTTGCAACGAATGAGTGTGACGCGCAAGGCTAACGCATTTTAGTTAAAATAAGCAAATAAACATTTTAATCCATAACATTCACTTTGTCAACAAGCACACCTGACACATAGGCCACAAAAAAATGCATACACACATATGTTTCGTTTGCAAACATAAGCGCCCTGTAGGAAAACTACAGTTGCTTAGAACTGGTGTTCGTTTAGAGAAAATGTGATATGGACATAATTGCAAGAATACTTACTTTAAATAGAGCAATTGCAGCACGCTGATTGCCATCTACATACACATTCATAGTCAACCATTACCACTACGATTACCATTGCAATTACCATTACCACTGTCACTACCATTGCCATTACTATAAGTATATCTACCCATAAAATTACCATTTGCATTACAATTTGCATTACCATTTGCATTACAATTTGCATTACCATTACTATCACCACTAATACTACCACTACCACTACCTTTACCAAAACCATCACCATTATAAAAACCATATCCATTAACATTACCATTATAATTACCATTACTATTACTATTACCATTAAAATTAATATTAGCGTTATCATTACTATTAGGGTAGGTGAGCAGCTCTTGGCACGAGTTCAATTGGAGCCCATTGTGATGCTGCCATTATATGCCATTACCATTACAATTATCATTATTGTGTGTATATTAACATTACTATTATCTTTGCCATTAGCATTACCAAACTCCAAAAAGTAATCAGTTTGTTATAACTTAGAAAAAATTTGTTGCTCGTCCATAAGGGTGGTCCAAAGATTTTTTGCTGACCCCAACTCCTTATTCTTCAGTTCTGTGGGGTAGTAGCGGGAAAATACTAAAAGTAAAAAAATGCGAAGGAAGCCTTAGTCCTCAACTATCTTAGTCTCATTTTAGTTCGTTTAATTTGGTCCAGGGCTTAACAAATTTTTTGCATATAATCCAAAACATGTAATATACTTTCTCCATACCCTTAAAATAGTCGATTGTTTCAGTAGTGACCTATTGACTTGAACCAACACTCTTATCGCCAAGCAATTTGTTGCAGGTTTAGAAGCTGAAAATGGCTATAAAATACCAGTTAAATTACGTAAGCAGAATTGCATAAAAAACTACTACGTATGCAATTCAAAAAAGTATTGATTTATCAAACTGTCCTCAGTTGGCATTACTACTAGACTGTTATGCAAGAAAAGGGTAATTTTCGGTATAAAAAGCAACATTTAAACTAGCCTGGTTCGAGTATATTTTTTTGCTACTGGGTACGCATTCCCATTCACTCGCAGATGCCCGAATGTGCCGTAAAACTGCGTGCGTTTATATATGCATAATGGATGTTCCTATGTATATATATATATGGAAATGTACTTACATACATACATACATACATACTTATGGGTGTACAACATTCAAATGCAACTTTTGTATTGGAATCAGGAGGCGGGGACAGTGTATTTCATGCCGTTTATTCGTAAGTGTATTTATTGAGCAATTAACACAAAAAACTATAGAAATAGAATAACACGGTAAAACATAAAAGTTTTTATAGTGCGCGTATTAACTAGTTGAATGGGAGAAATGCATTTTTAAAATCTTCTAAATGCAAGAAATGCAAATGCATTTATGACCATAGAGTTGTAAAATTTATAGCCAATGAAAGTCAATCAGACTTTTCCTAATAGTTTTTTATTTGCTATTTGGTTGACAAGAATTTTTTTACAAGTTCTATGAAGCCACCGCAAATGTGCATTTTCCTTTCGCAACAGTACATAGCCTACTTTGTTGTAATCTATAAAATGACACCCGTTTTCGTTTTGTTCGGACTTGACTCAAAAACAACTGCATAGATTTCAGTCAAATTTTCGAAGGTTATAGGCTACTAGAAAACTAGATAGGTGGCCCTGTAGTCGATTTATTTATAGAAATCTTATATATGAACCGATTAGTTTAGTCTTGCAGAATGTGTTAAGAATATGTATTTAAGTTTCAGAGACGATACTGCAAATTCAAAAAATATTACAGTTTTTGGAGTCAACTTGCACACGGAAATGGTTGCAACGGAAATTGCAAACGAAAATGGTTGGGACGGAAACAAGTGCTTCTTAAATGTATGCACATGGTATTAATATAAAAAAAAAACGTGACCAATACAAGAATGAAAGTAAAGGTGAGTACGTACATAGATAAAAAAAGGATAAAGGCAGAAGTGAAAATAAAAACAAAAACAAAGATGCGTAACGATAAATGAAAAAATGAAAACCAAGATAAATTTAAAAACTTTTCATATATAAGGGCTAATGTGAAGTTGAATATTTAGATGAATAAAATGATAAACATAAAGCTAATAATAAATATATTTATTAAGAAGAATATGAGGATGAGAATACTGATAAACGTAAAGATGAAGATAGAGGTTGAAGAATTAATACAAAGGTAATTCGATTTTCAAAAGATTCTTGAGACTAAATTAGGATTTTAAACACTGTTTCGAGATCTTTGAGACTACTTCGGAATTTTCGTTATATTTGTCGATATTGTTTTCGACGTATTTGTCGCTTTTGTTATCGACATAAGAATCTATTTTGTTATCGATACATTTATGGATATTTTTGTCGGTGTAATAATCGATATTTTTATTGATATTTTTATCGATGTAAAAATCGATATTGTTAATATATTTATGAACATATTTATCGGTACTGTTATCGATATAATAATCGATTTTGTTATTGGCATTTTTCTCGATTTTTAATCGATATTTTATTGATTTTGTTATCGATAGTTTTGTAGATTTTGTTATCGTTATCATCGATGTTATCGTTTTGTTTTAATTTTTTATCGTTAGTAGACTTACCTTTTTGAAATCAAGTTTTACTTTCCTTGCATTCTGGCCGAGGTTATAGACAATCGTCCTGTGCCAGATTTACTCCGGAAGAGGGTTTGAAATTCGACCTCTTTTTTCAGACAACCAAGCGACGACCATCAGGATGGGATGACCAACCCCAGTAGTGTTTTCGTATTCTTCTACTTTTTTTCAACGAGCAACACGGTAATGCGGTGCTATGCACCAGATCACTGCGTGAACCAAGTAACTAGCGAGGTAATTCTGATCGCATGTGCTTGCGGGGCAGGCAGAATATTGTGGACTCAATTAGCCTTTTTTGGGAATTGCAATTACTGACTCGACGAATTGCGAACGCAGTAAGTACCGAAGAAATTTTACACGGATGGGTCGTAGCTTGACGGTGTAGGGTCGGTGTAGGGTTTATTTCTTCGGAGCTCTCCATCAACATCAAGTTCAAGTTTGCAGGACGCTGTTGTGTTTTTTGGGCGGCGGCTGTTGTGCGAGATGGCAGTAAGGGAGGTAGCCATCTACTCAGTAAGCAGGCAGCAATCAGAGCCCTGGACTCACTCTAAATATTCTTTCGGCGCGCCGGAATATTACTTTGTCAGACTCGTCCCAAGCTAAAGAGATATCGCAAGAAACTGTGTGGCTGATAAGAAAAAGCGAGAGTGGGAGTTTCCTTGCCTATTTACTCGTTGACTTCTCTTGAGAGATGAGCCTCAGCAAACGCTGCGAGGTCGTTCTGGCCGAGAGTGTAACGGGGACAGTCCCTTGGCAAGAGACAACCACTTTAAACCTAACCCAACCTAAGCTAACCTGGACAGGCTCTGGATATCCTTTCGGCATACATACAGCTTTTGAATAGTGCTAGTATTAGGTTGTTCACAGAATATCCATTCGGTGGTAATTATGTATCTACAGTAAATGAGACGGCCTGACTACGAAGACGGAACGCCGCGCCGACTTTACCTTGAACACGAAGAGAGGTCGGATTATATACTTTGAGATTGTCCTGCGTATACTGACTTGAGTACAGTGAGTGTCAGTGAAAGTCGCACAGTAAAATTTTTAAATTTTTTTGTAAATATATTTTTCAGTTTGTAAACTTTTCTTAAAGCCACTTTATTTTTTATGAATAAGGCCAAAAGTTTCCAACTTTGTAGCAATACAATAAAGTTCAGGTAAAAAAAATAACAAAAACAAAAATATCGTTGATTTTTGGATTTTTTTTGTTGTTGACGGAGTTGAAGAAAGATCGCATGTTATTTCAAGTGTGTGAAATTTTTAGAAAATTTGGCGATTTTTTTTAATAGCTCCAAAGTTTTTTTGTTTTTAATTGTTTGAGTTGCATGGATTTTGTTGTGGTATGAACTATATTTTTTATTAAAAACTAATAAATTTCAAATAAATCAAAATATTAAAAAAATGGGGGAAAAAATTTACTGTACGATTTTCACTGATACTCTCTGTAGATGGAAATAACTAAATGTATACCCAGTCGAAGCATTTATTATTACGAATTCGTTTCCAAGATATTGTTAGAATTCCTTAAGGAAGCGATTAGTAACTTGTGCTGTCAGGGTTACGGACTAATCATAGGGTTTTATAGTTCTGTTCCTTGTTTTTTGCACCCAATTTACTAATTGACTAAATAACGCCTCGTGATTCGGTGTTCATTAAATGATACAATTTTTAACTCTATTTTAAATACTTTTCCTATTGCCTTTGTTAGTTTTAACTTCATGAAAATAAAAGTAAGTATAAATACCATGTTATACTAGAGAATGCGTGACCATTCTGATTGGATGCTGCAAAAACAACAAAATTACTGTACTATAATAATTGACCTTGCTGATGCTATTCCTTTGTTAGATCTAACGAGCATATATCGGCAATTACCATTCTAATACCTCTACTAATCCTTCAGCAAGACATTTATTAGCTTCTCATCAGAGCTTTATATATCAATCAGCGTTAGATATTTATCCACAAAATTCTATACCAAATAATTTATCGTGCGCATTTATTGAAAAATAAAAACATATTTCCATTAATCATTTTTTTCAAATGCTCCTTTTATTGTTTAATGACTCAAATTCTGTTAAGCTTTATCTTAATCGCCTAGTTGAATTTATTTTTTTTTACGATTTTTTTTTATCTCTTCAAAAGTCGTTTCTTTCATATCATAAATGACGATCATAAATTTTGCGGTCAAATAACAAAAGCCAAAATTTNATTCCAAATGCTCCTTTTATTGTTTAATGACTCAAATTCTGTTAAGCTTTATCTTAATCGCCTAGTTGAATTTATTTTTTTTTTTCGATTTTTTTTTTATCTCTTCAAAAGTCGTTTCTTTCATACCATAAATGACGATCATAAATTTTGCGGTCAAATAACAAAAGCCAAAATTTTTGAACGAATAGTCAGTCCTAAGAACGAGCCAACGAACAGATGAACGTGCATACATATGTATGTATGTACATAGGTACAGGCTAACGAATGAATGAGCGAACGAAATGTGTCAGTTTGAGTAAAATATGAGCCCAAATGCCAAAAAGCATTAACAGGGCAAACAGCGGCGAGTGCTACCAAATGTCACGATCAGTCAAATCGGCAGATATCGAACAGAAAATGCACATACGAGTATGTACATATGTATGTTGTATATGTACGTAAGCACTTGCATATGTATGAACATTCTTAAGCCTATCTTACCACAACGCATTTTTTCTACGCCGCGAAAAGCGCAGGCGATATGTGCTCGCAAGCAATAAAACAAGAGGAGCAGCTATTGGCCACAGAGTCGGTGAGCGCTTTGAGCCAGCTAGTGAATGGAAGTCATTGAGACGTCGTAAGCAAATATGTACCTACGTAGATACTTGTATGGTTTGGCTTATCCTCAGCTAAATATTCGAAAATTTAGAGTGGGTGGATTTATTGTTGACGTGGTTGCGAGCTTCTGATTTAATAGAAGGTGAAAAAGTGATTTCAAGCATAAAATATGTATTAATCAGATTGGAAAAAATGTAAAGATCAACGAAAAATGTTTCATACCAATTTTGCGAGGCCAAGTGATGGGGGGAACAAATTAACCACACTACAGGCTGGTTATTTATTTAGCAATTAATTTTTAATGACTTCATCAAAACGCAAACTAAAGAATCTGGTATAAAGTAGAGTTACGTAGCACAGTTTAAACTACATACACATGCACATTAGGGTGCACCACTCTCCAAAAAAATAAAAAAAAATAAAAAATCGGTTATTAAAATTTAGGTGAGCTGGACCGTTTTGATAATACATACCTCCTAAATCGATATCACTACACCGTGCGACAGTAAATTTTACAAACAAAAAATTTAATATACTCGCGAAACTATGGGTAAATTCTGGTCAAACTGCTTACTTGGTTTTTCTCTCTGAAGTCAGAATTTTTCTTAAGGACTTTGAAATTTAAAAAGTATTATTATTTAAAAAAATTATTTTAAAAATTCAATGCAATGTAGGATAACAATAAGAGTATCAGTAGAATTTTAATATAATAAACTTTTTCTTGCATAAGGACGAATGGGTATGCAAAATGTCGTTTACAAATTTTGTCCTTAAATATCTTTGAAAATTTGCAATAGTTATTTCTGGTAAAATTATTGTTTAATTACTAAAATACACACGACTTCATCATCGAATTTCGTACTGCAAACTTTATTAACTTAAAAACGATAAAATTTAATAAAAGTGCATTTTCAATACCTATTCTTCCTTGAAAACCAAAAACTTTATTGTTTTTAAATTCTACAGAATTTTCTCTCTCATTTGGTACCCATATTGTTATTTTACACTGCTCCGATTTTTTAAAATAATTTTTTGAATTAATCATATCTTTAAAATTTCAAAAAAAAAAAAAAAAAATCCTGACGTCAGAGTGAAAAACTGTTTTGATTTTTTTTTTTGTCGCATGGTGTTATCAGGGATCTCGAGAACGCGCTCTGGTTTTGGTATAGTTCTGCGCGATAACAAAATGTAATATCAAGAACGTTCGCGAAAAATAAGGAAACCGGATCAAAATTATTGAGAGCAGTTGAAGCAGTTCCATGAAGAACAAAAAATGCTAATAAAACTGTCGGGAACGTTCTAACAAAAAAAAAAAACAATTAGAACAAAACTCTCAAGACCGTTCTCAAGAAGCACAAAATAAGAACGAAACTTTCGCGATTGCTTCCAATGAGAACGTTTCCGTAAAGAACAAAAAAAAAGTTTTGAGAGCTTAACGAGAAGAGAGCTGAACGTTGGGATGAAAAATCGTTTCAGTGAGAACCATGATCGTTAATTCGAAGCCAGACGAAAGCTAGATTATTTCAACTTCCAGATCGTTTATCATTAGGGTAAACTGTCCATTTATGTAACAATATTCCATTTCCTTTGCCAGAAAAGTTCGTGTCTTAAGTCTTTCGTTTACTTAATTTGCATAGTTATCTTTCAGTTATTTGTTGATTAATTTTAATATTTAAACATTTCAAACTAATGAAATTTGTTCGAGAAAAGTTTTGTTCTCTCTTTGATTCTTCACGAGTAGTTCAGAGAAGATGTTTTCCCATTTCGTTCTCTATCAGAAAGTCACCGATACTTTAGTTCCCAAATTGTTATTCGAGAGAAAGTTGCTTAGACTTTTGTTCACGTTTTGTGCTTTCCCAGAACGTTTCGAAGACCTTTGTTCCCCTTTTATTCTCTTAGAAATGTTCCCGAAAGTATTGTTCGCATTTTGTTCAGTTCGGAAACTTTCTAATGGGTTTCGATCTTATAAAATTCCCATTGAGAACGTTTTCGACAGTTTTGTTTTCACTTTCGTTCTTGTAAAAACACTCCCGAAGGTTTGGTTCTCTAAAAATATTTTTTTTTTACAAAAAATTAAGATGTTTTATGAGGTATTTCTAAATCGGCCCAGCGTACGAAAATCTCAATGTTTTTCCGGAACGTTTTGGCGGAAGTATTAAATATAACAAGTTTTATAATTTCGGTGGAAAAACAGCAACTTTTTTTGGTGAGGCATCCTAATGTATGTACACACATTCATACTTTTGACAGTTGCCACATTAGAAATTTATAGCGTTGCATTACATGTTCACTTGCTGCTGCAGCAGAAACGCATGCGTAAAAATCCTCGAACGCAGCGAAAATATTAAATACGAATATGCGACAAATATGGCAACTGGACTGCAGTTAGACTAGCGGCTACTATATATTTTTTTTAAATGCCAGGCGAAAACACAACAAAGAAGCTGGGCGCAGAAATAGTTGCTTAAGGCCTCGCTGAACTAGGGGGTATCTGGAAAAATGCTATTAGCACGCACATATGTACATACATACATACACACACATATGTATGTAAGTAGGGGCTGTTAACTTTTTTGGGCATTGCACCTCGTAATTGGCAATTATTGCACGCCTGCCAGGCGGTCAGCTGTCCGCCACGGCGATAGAAGCCGCAAAGGCCCTGTCAGGCGATCGAAGTTACACACACGCATGCATATATGTATGTATGGGTGAACAAGGGAACAGGCGCGGCTGCCACAAACTATTGACGACGGGTGGCAGGCCAGTCTTCATGTTGTTTGTGGCGTCGTCGAATTACAGGCGGTTGCGGCAGCAGTGAAGTGCCTCAGCGGGCGCTTTTGTGGCACACATCGGCGGCAGTTTTCACATTCACGGCTGTTATGGCTGTGCCCATGTCGGGGGCGATGTGGCGCTACACTGCGGTGTAGGTGGGCGCGTGTACATAAACACAAGTAAATACAATCGCACTAAACTAAAGAGGGGGAAAAATCAATCAATCCGCTGGCCGGCTGGTAGACTGGGTGAAGCTGTGCGCCAAGCACTGCGGTGCCGTTTTTGGTTTACGCAATATTTTCAGCGTTAACTGTCCGTCGGCACTGTAGGGTGCAATTGTTGTAAAATTTATGTTCAACGCACTAATCAACAATAATATTTCGCCTAATAAGCAAGCAGTCTGCAGCTAATCGATTTACTGTTGACCACTGTGGCATGTGGCAAGTGGAATCGCATCCATAAATATATGTATGTATGAACCTACGGTGGGATTTTACGCATATTTTCCAATGGCTCTAAATAAATAAGTGCTTTTGGGTGGACCAGTTAAAGTATATCTAAGGATTGTACCATTTTAATACATGTCACGATTAACTAATCCATCCACCACAAGTAAAGCGTTTAATTCAATGTAGAAAGTCACCGCACGCACATAATAAAATGTTGGCGCCACTAAACGCATTCATTGGAGCTAAGGGAGTGGTTTCGAGAAGAATATAAATGCCTATAGTTTTTACTATATATTTATTCTTCTTATTTGTCGCGATTTTCGTGCAATTATGTTACCATTCGTTTCCAACTGACGCGTCATGCCGCCAATTGAAAAGGCCAAGTGGAGGCAAGTTCTTCTTCACTTAGACTTTCCATCACTAGGGAGGCTATTCTCTTCCTCTACTACCACGACCGGGCAACGTGGTAAATACTTTAGGGGATGGCGTCTTTTTGTTCATTTGAACAATGGATTCGCTGCATTTTATTTTGTAACACTAGGTTCTTTCCCGTACGCAACGCGGGATCCCGCGGGTGCCCAAAACAGCCCAGAAATCATTCCCGTATTCAACAAGATGGGTATTAGAGAGCGAAAATTGGAACGTATTGGACCGTAAGTGGTGATGTACTGGACTGTATAAGCAAAGAGTTTAAAACTGCTCACGAAAGAGAGGCGTCCTATCTGAACCCTAGTTTAGAAATGGCCGTCTCGAAGACGTCATCCCTTATCTGCTTTACACAGCCATCTTAGTTTCGAGGGGATACCTAAACCAGACATCGCGACATAGAGACAGCGGCTACACGAGCTTTGGAGCTATAAAAATCGCCAAAGAGGTGGTCAGTGCCGATCCTCTTCTCTCAGGTCTTTTCAAAATTTAGCGAATACCTGGTTCGTGTTGAATTTACATACATAGACAAAAACTACATACCCGAAAAAGGCCCTTTTAGTTATTTTACGGTAGTCTTTAGTCTTTAATATAAGTAAAACTTTCGGTAAGACCTTATTATATCCGATGCTCGGAAGGTTGATCCCGCGGTAGTTGGGTCATTGCAGTGGATTGGGCAGAGCACGTTTAAATATCATACCTTCTCCATTTGGTCTTTCCATCGCAGCCTCCCTCTTCCCTTACTATTGCCAGCGGGTTCCGAAGTGAATACTTTCAGAGCTGGAGCCTCGGTGTCCATTCGATATAGCCAAGCTAGCGGCGCAGCTGTATTTTAATTCGCTGCATTGTGTCCATGTCGTTGTAAAGCTCATATAGCTCATCGTTCCACAGTCTGCGGTACTCGCCGTTGCCAATGCGTAAACTCCCGTAGATCTTCCGCAAAATCTTTCTCTCGGATAAATAATCAAGAGCCACCTCATCGGTTGTCATTGTCCATGCTTCTGCGCCATATACCAGCACGGGCATTAGGAGTGACTTATAGAGTGTGGTTTTCGTACGTCGAGAGAGGACTTTCCTTCTGAATTACCTACTCAGTCCAAATGAGCATATGCCAGCAATTACACGCTCTTGTAGTAAATTGTTCCCGAGCGGTTCAGTTCTGCAGCTTTTATTATCTACTCCCAGTCTGAAATCTCGTCTGGAGAACAACGAACAACTCCGAAAGGTCTTTTCCAATTCTGACGGAGCTGGTGGTATTGCTCAACGTTATTTTACATAGCCGTATGAGTTTTGGGGGGATGCCAAATTCGGACATCGCGGCGTATAGGCAACTCCTTTAAGTGCTGTCGAAAGAGGCTTTGAAGTCGAAAAATAGATGGTGAATGTCGATCCTTTTCTCGCGAATATTTTCCAAGATTTGGCATACTGTGAATACCTGGTATATAATGGATTTTCCAGTCCTGAAGCCACACTCATAAGACCCAAGCAGTTTGTTGACGGTGGGCTTCATTCTTTCACACAATACGCTCGCTAAGACCTTATAGTTGGCGCGAATGGCGGGGGCGCCTTTCTTGTGAATTGGGCAGAGCACACTTACATTCCAGTCGTCAGGCATGCGTTCATCTGATCATATTCTGCATACGAGCTGATGCATGCACCTTATCAACTGGCAAGGCTGTCAGCTCCAGCGCCTTTGTTGTTTTTCAGCCGCGTTATTGCTATTCGTACCTCATCATAGTCAGACGGGGGAACATCGACTCCGTCATCATCGACTGGGGACTCGGATTCGTCGTCTCCATAGCTTTCAGTACTGCTGCCATTCAGTAGCGTTAAAAAGTGTTCCCTCCATGATTTAAGTACGTTCTGAACATATGTAAGTCACTAGGTCGCCATTGTTGTTTTCATAAGAGTTCGCCATGGTCTTGAAACCTTTCGTAAGTCGCCTAACTCTCTGGTAGAAGTTCCTTACGTTTCCCTTGTCGGCCAGCATTTCAAGCTCTTCCCACTCACTTATTTCGTCCTCTCTCTTCTTCTGAGTGCAGAAAAGATAGTTTTGTGGCTCATTAAAGCTGTAAGTTACCACGCTATGTTAAATGAATTTTTTCCACCGATTTTCAGTCTTAACTAGCATTGCTGGTGTTACAAATAATGCACCCAATTTAACGAACAAACTGCCAAAGAAAGAAACACCGACGCGTAATTAAAGATTTCAGCTGCGCAGTCGCAAAAAATGCGAAATTCCGCACAAATCAAAAGTTGAATGAAATGAGCGATTCGGGAAAACACGCTCATGCCATTTTGACTTTGGTACGTTTTTTTTGTTTTTCAAACGTAGTAGATTTTCGCACTTCCATACTTGGGGGCAAACAAATTGTTGCATACAGCCATGGCAGAGACTAAGCAAAACTCACTGCAGTCATGGAAAAAATATGTCGTAGATAAAAATGCGAAGTGAAGTTTTGCCAGATCGGCAGCCGCTGATATACCTAAGTATGCAGCCATACGGCTATATACGCACGCATGTCAAGCGCATACAATATATTAACTAGATAAGCATTAAAAACTATGAACATTCAATTCAATCGAGCGCTTGTAGCTGAAGGTTAGGGGGAAGCGTTAAATGCAGAGGCAAAGTTGAAGAACGTCGGAGAAATGCCATTTATGAAGTTATTCACAGCAACTTTTTTGAGCGCTGCGCTTTACAGCCAACCAAGTACATAATGTGCATTAAGGTGACTCGTCAATAATAATAAAGTTGATGATTTGCAAGGGAATACCGCAATAAATGTGACTTAAAACAACAAAACCCGGACCTGCCTGCATATCTACAGAGCGGTTGAAAGCTGAAAATACGATAAATACAGCTGTGTGCGACAATTATCTTGACATAGCCTTTTCAATATTGGCTATCGAGTGCTTAGATGATACCACCGAGGCAGTTGAAAGAGATACGAGGCATTCCCCGACCACTTTCGATCGTACCATTAGCGATATTTTCCCTTCTATGTAGTAAAATTGATGCATAGCCAATCAGCCGACTCTTTTATAGTGGTAAACTCTTCCTTAAAGACACTGCAAAGATCTGGCAGTCTAAACATAAGGTCTATTGAGAGTTCCTGACAGTAGACACCTCCACCAATTCTACCGTCCAGCTTCGATTCGTCCGTTAGGATTGGAACTCTACTCCATTTCAATACATTTCTTCTCGTAGGAAGACGAAGCTTTCCAGAATTGTCAAGTGCCCGTACGCTGGGTTGAAAGCGAACCCCGAGCTTTTGAGCCTAATGATTGAGCGAACCGCCGCTACTTTGCCCGCAATGCCAAAGTAGGAGGGGTCCGAAGCCGCCCTTTGCACGCCTTCTAGCTTTCTAATGACTACACATTATTGATTATGATTTCATATAGCCAGTTTATTAGTTTTTGAGAGAGGCCCCATCTCTTCCCCTTAGCATTTTTAGAGCAGTAAAGAGCCACCGATTTACCACCTTTGCAAAATACTCAGAAAATTTTTAAAAGTTTTTCGGTCTCGGCCCAAATAAAAAGCAGATCTCCATAATCTGAGGCACCTTAATGTATACAGATTTGAGAATATTTCAACGTACGCATGTATTCCGAATTGCTATAGCGGCACAGCTGCTGCAAAATTTATTATGGCCACGCTGCACTCCGCTGCGGATGCACACAATTCTTCGGCGGCATCCATAAATGGGCATAGGTGTGTGCGTGCCGGCATGCGTGAGCGGGTGCGTGAGAGTCCGGCAAGCAACCAAGCAAGCTGTTACGCTTACAAATCACCACCAACAACAGTTGTTTTATTCGTCGGTCCCGCCTGTCTATGCGTCTGGCTGTGTGATTAGTACTAATTAGCAACAAATAGCGATATCAATCGTTGGAAAAAAACTTTGCGAACTCAGCTAAATTATGGTCAACCAACAGAGATCAGTTGTTGAGTGTGATTGTAACGCGCTGGAGTACGTGGCAAGCAATGTCAGCTACACAAACAACAATTTACATTACAGAAATGAGACAGGCAGATATTTTTCGCATTTAATTAATACAATTATGTGACAATTAGTTGTACCAAAAATCGATGATTTTACGTAAATTAGTATGTTCGCACGCGCAATCATCCTAGCAACAATGTTTTATTTTTTTTTTTTTTTTGCAACCAACTATTCAGCGATCAAATGCTGGCTCGTCGATCTGTATGTTGCTCATTCATTGCGCGTTGCTAAGTTGTGAAAATTATACAAATTCGCACGGTCCACCTAAGGTTGGAATTTCTTAATTTATTAAAAAAAAAAAAAAATGTTCTAATTATCGCGCATTGGTTCGTTGGGTTTTTATGGTAGTGGCACAGAATATGGCGCGCTAATTGTCAGCTCAGATAAATGCTTTAAATGCAAGTTTACATATATATAGAGGGAAAAATGTTTTATTAAATTCATGTCTAATGTAGTGGAGGAGAGTGGTGTGAGTATTGGTACCAAGCACCTCATAATTTATTTTTTGCTATTACTTATCTACATAGATCATTTTTATCTTTCTTTACAAAAAAAAAAAAAAATAGTTTCACTTAATCTTTTCTTATTCTTATTTACCTTTCTAACAAAACCCTAACTGCTAACTTACTGCCCTTAGACCTTTCTGTCAAAATTGAATTTCAGCGCAATTAAAGCAAAACTCTCTAAACTAACAATGCAATACAGCAACCACAACAATAAGGCCCCACTGCACCTTAACACACTACATTAACTTGGAGTGAGTAAGCGTCACTTGTGATTTCGACGAAGAGAATTTGTTAAAATATTTTCCCATAAGGGATGGTTTTGACATGCACTGCTGAAGAATTTGACATGCATCTCCAGAGAATACGAGTACATACATACATATACATGAATAGAGCAATTGCATAGCAAGCCAACTATGAGCTGACTGAGCGCACGTCTTGAGTCCAATAAAGCAGCGGTGTAAGCGAACACAGTGAACGGGGACGGCTTTATGTGATTACAAAGTAATGTGGTGCGCTGCTGGAGATTAGTTGCATTGCGACAATTTGACAACGGTAGGTATACTTATGTATGTATGTATGTATGTATGTAGATAGAAAATTGTGTGCCAATAATAGCAACAAAAGGCAACAATTTCAGTGACAATATTCACAGCAGACGTACATTTTTGCGGTTAAGTTACTTGACTACATATTGATAAATATGAACAAAATGGAGCATCCATCATTCCGGTTTTTGAGTAATTAGTGTAGCGACTATAAATGATGATGCCGTCTTACTTGAGGAATCCAAAAAATCACATTCGAGCTTAATGATGTGCAACAATTGACACTGCCACACCCACATTGCAAATCAATTGTATGTACCTGCATATGTAACATTATTGTCTCCACAGTTCAAAAAAAATTGTATGGATGATTCATTACACCTTGGATGTGCACCAATTTATGCAGTTGCACTGTCATAGGCTTCGTAGAGCATTTAAGCGCCTGCGCCATCAGCGAAATTCTCATTCGTGTAGGTGCATCGATTTTACTATATAGGCATGCTAGGCTTTTCACGTATGTAAGTCCAGGTGGTCCACTGGGTCGTAGTTTAAGAGTATGAGCAAAAGGACTAGGTTGCATAATAGTAACTTGTTATGCTGACCTGGATCACTTCAAACGTAAAAAAAAACTGATATATGTGTTGAACACCACCTCTTCGTGGCCGATCGGCAATATGATTCGGTTGCCGAATGTGCCAGTATGTGTGTGTGAGTAGTTGTCTAGGTGGTCCCATATTATGCAGCGTTGGACCAGAGGTGGACAGGTCAAATGACATCGCAAGGTTAATGTAACCATATTTTCTCCATATATTTGGACCGTTTTGGTTAATAGTGATGGTTACAAGGTAGCGTGGTCCTGTACTGGTACTTAACCTTCCCCCTCTTTGCAGGGTGTGTACATACTATACACACACATGTGCATACAACTAGGTAAGTATAAAATGAAATCGAAACTCAAGAAGATCGCTAAAAGAGTGATAAATCTGATATCCGTTGGACCCCATCAAGTCAGAATCAAGGTCAGTTCAAGGTCAAACATATAAAATTCATCGCTAGCTAACTAAGTCGGGGTATCTATAGGTTTCAATGGTCACTGAATCCAAAACCCGCAGACTCTAAACCATTTATGTGAATGTAGCTAATTCGTCTTAACCCGCTTTCAGGTTATTTGTCCCGTTGAAATTTCAATGGGAACCCGATCCTTTTTTATTGATTAACTAAGAATTTTTAATAACGAAAGATAAGAGTACACTCGGAATTTCTGAATGTTCCCCAAAAGAATAAGCAAAAAAATTCATGGCCAGTCAAAAAATGTTCGGAGCATAATTCGTAAGTTGAACTCAAGTCTGAGTCACACTAAAGTCGATGTTAAAACATCGCTGAAACTGGATCGATGTATCGTCAATTTAGCGATTTTAGAAAACTGTAAGCATCGAATCTCAATGTTCCGTGAATCGGTAGCATTTTGTGGGCTAACCGAAACACACGCAAGGGATGACATAAACACCTTTCTTGCTGAAAGGTTATATCGCCTCTGGATTGAATTCCATGGAAGAGACGTTTCTTTTTATCAAATGAGTTATGTAGCAAACTCAAAAATATATAGACAGCGGTGACCTTTGAACTCTCGCTGGGTTTCCCACGCAACACCGTTCTCTCCACTATTAAATACCACAGTGAACAAAATCTTTCGGACTTGAATTGCGAATTCTATGATTTTTGGGAGACTGCAACGATTTGGTTCTTCGTCATTTTGGTTGTCTGTCGTTTATTCATTCGCACATAAAATTACCGTTCGACAGATAATTTTATTCGCTACGCGTTTTAGTATTAATTGATCAGAGTGCGAAGGCATTTTCTCTACTAATTGGGTAAAAACGCCCACAATGGCAATCGATGGTGAAAATCGCATCAATGCCTTGGAATAGTACATACCTACGTACGTACATATTTGACCACTGTATAAGGCTAAGGATGTGCTGCCTTCTGTTAACATTTTTACAATATCTTGTATAGATTTACTATGTTTTCCCTAATGATGGTTGTGCACGCGACCGCCATGGCAAGTGACCAACTTATCCGTATAAGCTTGTTAAGCTGGTGAGCATGACAAAGAAACATCCATATCACAATGCTACATAACTGAGTCATACATACTATTATCAGGTGAAAACGTACGCACCTGTATACCAGATTTCCAATAGACGTTATCTATCTGGTGTATGTACATGGCATACGGCTTGGTGGACAAACCGATAGATGCTCGGACACTTGGACATGGGTGTACAATATTTGTGTAAGTATTTTTTGTGTGACTAGATAAGCATCTCTGCCTGTGTATGGTGTCCATATTTTTTGTGGCATGCCAAGCGCGAGGTGCCATTTAATTTGTTCGCCTTCGCTGCGATCACATATCGGCGCGCGATCGATCGTGCCATCGTGCGGATCGGTAGGTACGTTGGTCGATCGACATATCATTCGCTTCGATCTCTTCGCCGACAAGATAGCCAAGGTTCGTGACCCACTTTTTTTATTTAATTTTTGCTCTTTTGCTGTAGATCTTTAATGGATTTAAATTTTTTGTTTGTTTTATCCTGTTTATGTTTTTGTCGGCCTTGCAACATGTTGCCGTTTTGATGTTGTTGTCATGCGCTTACAATTGTTGCAAGTACTTAACGCATAAATTTCCTTAACTGTTGATCTTGATCTGCAAATCATTTCGGACGGACCAAACTTTGCAATGGACGGAGTACCTTTTTATTTATTACGAATCGAAAGGAGAAAAAACAAGAATTGCTTGGAGTTGGAAAAGGTGCGTACGCCGCAGATATATCATTTGCGAATGTATATTCATATATATAATTACACACACACGCACAAACATAGCGATGTGCATGGGGTCATGGTCGAGGTCGTTAATTATTTTAAAGTGTATGATATACGCTGATCTAAAGAGAGGAGCACAAGAAGGGGTTTTTAGGGCGACAGACCAACGATCATGCTACTTTTGCCCCAATCTCTTTAGTAGAGATGAAATATTGTTTAGTTAGTCTACTTCTTAAATAAATGAGTCTGCTGATGATGAACTTTTATAGCACGAAAGTTGGAATTATCAAATGAAATCTTCTTTATAAATAAATCCCATATTTCCTTCACTTTAGATACTAAAGAAACTGCCGCATCTTATGTGAAAGCTAGTCCAGTTTTATTTAAAAGTCCCTTCTACGAAACGAGATGAATTAAGAGTAGAATTAGCTAAACTACATACGCATATGTATGCACATTAGGGTGGTCCTCAAAAAATCAAATTAGCGATTTTTTTCAGTCTCACTCCTTCAATCGATAACACCATGGTCACAGAAGTCACATACAAATTTTGGTCCCGATTGGAAACGGTGAAGGCATGTCGCACAGGGGCACAGAGACTCAAAGTTATTAAAATAAATTTCTTCGCCAACTTATACCCAAAATCGATACTACTAAAGTCGAATATATCACATAAGGTAATCTGAATTTTAACCCCTGTGCGCCACGCCTTAATCGACTCCAATCGGGGCCAAAATTTATATGTGATATCTTCGACTATAGTAGGATCGATTTTGGATATTAGATGAAAAAAAATAATAATAATTTGAATTTTTTGAGTCTCCATAGAGGAATCTGAACTTTACCCCCTTCGACTATTATAGGATCGACGTAGCGGTTCAGGCTTAGGAAATCTGATGTAAAAATTTGCTTTTTACATTTAAGGATCACCCTAATGCACATACACACATAAGTACAGTGTCTCCGCGGAGGTACCCCAAAGATCAGTTTTCTGGCCTCTTCTGTTGAACTTGATGTATGACGAGGTTTTAAGCATCGATATGCCTTATCGGGCAAAAGTAATATGATTCGCAGGCGATATCACTGTAGTAACAGTAGCGAAACGTATACAGGATATTTAAAGGAAGGCTATAAAGAGAGTGAAGGTACCTATGGCTAACATCAAGATATTTAGAACTCGCTGATCAAAAAAACAGAGGCATTATTGATAAGTAGCAGAAAGGCCATATAAACAATAAAACTCAGTGTTGGATCAGAAGCTATAATATCAAAGACCGCAATTAAATATTTCGAATGTGAACCGATTAGTTTTTTCGTTTCCATGCGTAACGATTTCCTGCTGGGTGATATTTGCATGATCATCAGGTTGAAAAAGAAGATATGAGCAACGGACTTCCCACTCGAGCCATAAAACATTGTCTGTTGTCGTGTTAATTTGCAACATTTTTCAAACGTACTACCACCAGGTGTAGTGCAGTTCTTGAGGTGCACACGACATAGTTTGGTTAAAATGCAGCCGTTAGACACAGCCGGTAGCTGCATAATAACGACATGTCTGCAGTTGCAGGCTTCTATTTGACTTTTATTTTGGTTACGGGAATATTTGCTTTATGTTGTTCTTATTGTTTTTAACAGATTTTGCGTACATACATATATGTAGGTACATAATATATTGAGCTTTAAAGGAACGTGTAAAAGTATCTATCCTATAGTTTGAAAACTTTTTTCTTTCGACTTTTGCTGCCCCTCAGTCACGCTTGACAACACAGTTTGTCAAATGTAATCGCTCCTGACAGCGAATGGAGCAGCGGCTGCAGCAGACTTACAGTAATCTTACCGCAGCCATAGCTGCTAGGTTACGGACCACCATTCCCTTGCACCGACGGCGGGTAAATACGAACATTTGCAATTTCAGCAATTTGTCAGTCACTCAGTCAATTATTCAGTTAGTGTGCAACGGGTCGACAGCTGTTATTGTGGACTTTTTTCTTTGGTGGAAAAATCTTTTTCATTCAATGTTTAGCGCATGCGACACATTTTTTTTTTTAATAAATTTTTGGTGGCCTGCTGTAGTCTGTTCAATCGCTTGATAGTAGAGGCCCATGCAATTTGTTTTCTTTGTCGTTAAGTCACCCTCTGTCTGATATCAGCCTCGCTGGTAAAATTATCCATGTATGTATATATGGAGGATCCATAATTCTCCACTCGATTTTCAGGCTGATATATTGGTGTTAATACTGGCTCCGAAGTGGTTCAGTTCTCCAATCCTGATTATCTTCTCCAACATCAGATTAAAGAAACCAGGCAAAGAAAGCGCTGTGTCTGTACCCCTGTTTGGTATCGAAAGACTTGGAGAGGTACTTCCCAATTCTGACGGAGCTAGTTGTATTGCTGGATATAATTTTACACAGGTGTATTAGTTTCCCAAGGATATTAAATTCAGATATACCGACATAAAGCCAACTTCTTCTTCTTCTCCTTTTCCTTCCCATCCTTTTGGCAGGTCTTTTCCAATATTTGAGGTGTTGTAAATTCGCTAAATACCTGGTCTAGGTAAGGTTGAAGTGGCAGCCTTCGTCCAGTGCGCGACTTAGGTTGGCCAGACAGACAGACGAAAGGGCAGGACAGTCACACAGGTAGTGTTACAAACTCTCAATTTCTTCCTCGTCGCGGCAGGTTAGTCAGAAGTCTTTTGCCGGCAAATCCATTCTGTTAGCGTTCCTTCCAAACAAGCAGTGAGCCTAATCGAATAAGTACGCCGGCTATGCTTTTTGTCGAAGCTGTACTGACTTAATAGCTCCAGGGGTGTCGGAGTATAGTATTTGAGTATATGATCTATTGTGGATTTATCTACGAGACCTAACGCAACTCTGATGGAGCATAATCAGGTCGTGGGCTTAAACTTTTCGCACAATACGCTCTATAAAACCTTAAATCCGATGCATAGTTTCGTAACCAGTTAGCTCCAGTGGCTTAGTTTTTTTTCTCAGCCACCTAGTTGCTATTCATACTTCTGGCCTTGAAATCTTCTGTAAGTAATGTTTGGCCGATTTCTTTTGGCCAGCATTTTAAGCTCTTCGTACCCACGTATTTCGGCTTTTCACCTCATTACGGAAACTACGTCTCTTACGTCTTTCTTTTAGGAAGCATCGTTTTTTCCCAGCAGCTTCTTGACGTTCCTCATCATACCTGTTGCTCTTTCTGGTTCGTTGAAATCCGACTACTCTTTTGATGGCATTAGGTAATGAGCGGGATATGTGGTGCCACTGCTCACATATGTCGGATAGTTCTGCCGTCGGTGCGTGGGCGTAAATGAACAAGATGTTGAAGAATCTTGCTTTGATGCTGATTGTGGCGCGGAACTATTTAAATGGGTTGAACGACAGTACTACAACGCTCTTGACACAACTCCGACACTGAATTTGCGCCCCTCTGCGTGGCAGCTGTAGTAGACTTCGCAAGACCGCAAAAATTTCTTGCCTTACCATGCCCACTGAATTTCTTGTCTCTCCGAGAACATAATTACAGTACAGTCTGATCTGAAATTCGTTTGGATTTTTTTATACCGTGTAATTAAGTCTTTAACATCAATATCGCTATTATCGACATTGTTAAGTCCTTACGCCATGCAATCAGCCAACGTTTTCACCCATCCGATTGTAAGTAATTGGTGGACGTAAAGTGGGAAAGCTGAAGAGCCATCTTATCAATAAACTGACAGGTATGTACATCAGGCAAACAACCGAGCAGTCTTTATGTAAAATATGCCATCAAGAGGCACACTTATGTATAATCAGCGGGACAGACAAGCTCAACGAAACGACTAGTGGAAGGCATATAAACGGTGCAGTATTAAACAGCAATAAAATGCATCACTTCTGCGTAAGGGCCAGCAAGAGTGTAGTTGAGTAAAGAATTTTTGCTAGAATTTTGCTATGCAAAAGATTCGAGAATGAGTAAGCGCAAACCAAATCAATCCAGTCACAGCGTAGAATTGTGAACAAACCACCACTTCGTCTGATCTGCTCAAGTATACATACTTGCGTACACTTATAATCAACTTAAGGTTTTACTTGAAGCAAATGACAGCCAAATAGGCCGTAACTTCCGTGACAGGTTGGCAGGAAGTAAATTAAGAACATTGCACTTAATTAAGCTGGACAAAATTTCTCACGGGAAAATATGTGGAATGACCTAATGAAGATCTCGGTGGTTAATTTACAAATGAGCAAATTCCACATCGCCAAAGTTTTGCGGAATCACGGCAACGACTATATATTTTCTTTAAATTTTTTAGCGCCACTATTCGCCAAAGCGATGTCCATGCAAGTGGTTCATTTTAGTTAACACCTTCGACAATGTGTCCCATGCATAAATTCATGAATTATAGCTACAAACAATGTAAGCAGACAACAAGCCAGCCGGTCAGTTAACTGGCTGCTCTCTGCTCCTGATCTAAAACCTAGCCGAACGGTGTATGTAACCAAAGTCAGTTTTAACAGATACCAAACGTAGCATAACGAGCTTGCCGGCTGGTCATAACTGCATAGATTTGGTCAGACGCGCCAAAAATATGCGCCTCAATGCCAAAATGGTAGCAGCAGCTAATAGCTAGCCAATCGGATCTGATCTGATCTGATCCAGTGCGATCAGCTGTGATCCACGATCCACTAGTATGAGGCATTTTGTGTCGCGTAAAGCAAAGCATAGTAAAGTGGAGTTTTCAGCTCATTACAACAAATCAATGTCATATCCACTAACGAGCTCTATCCACAAAATATGCGACGAGTAAAATTTAATGCTTGTCGTATGTACATTTTCGGTGTGTCTACGATTGTGTGAGCGTCTACAAACTTATTTAAGTGAGACTTTGTGGCATCCGATGCGCTTCAATGCAGTGCGCAATGCTGCGGACGTGACTACATACATAGTTATTCTGTTGTCGGTCAGTAAAAATGAACATTGCTGCGTGCAATGCTGTAAGTGAAGAAAAGTTAAGTTTTATTAGCGCCGTTTTAGATAGGAAATAATGCCAGCGTTGTCAAGGAAGGGATCCGTCCGATAACTGACTAAAATAAGGTTTCAGAATAAAAAAAGATCTATCAACTTTTTGTAACCTCGGGACCCCACGGAATCGGGATTGAATATTTAGTCCCGTGCCCATCTCTACCATCAACCTACGTGGCTGCCTACAGTTCGAAACACCAAATCAATCATATTGGGATAGATGAAAGGCACGTGCTTAAGATATACTTACACTCCGAGCTTATTACGTTTGCAAAGGCTCAACTATCGCTAGTGGTGGGTTTTACTGCGAGGCCATTGAACGATTGGTATTTATGCGGTAAGACTAGGAATCTACACTGATCTCTTTTGTATCAAATGTCAAGAGGAAGATATCCACAATTTCTTTTAGACTGTCCAACCTTCGCGAAGCTAAGATGGAGGCATTTTGGCTCGCATTTCATAACAAACCCTGAGCTCTCAGGCATCGCTGACTAATTTAACCGGGGCGAACTCTTGTAAGACGGCGAACTAGCGACGGATCCCGAAACATACTTAAATTATGGCGCGAACACTTTTCCACCCTATTGAGGAGAAGAACTTGAGTCCCCAGTCGATGAACTGCCACTCGACCCTGAATTTCTCAGGTATAACTTACTACAGGAGCGATAAATTTCTGGCGTACGACGATGGCATCGACATCATCGGTCTCAACAAGCGCAATGGCTGTTCTGCCGTTTCCAAGTTGACTACGGTGGTAATAAAGCAAAATATCTCGTCCATCAGACAAAGCGTCTTGGCTACCACGTCTCTGTTGAAAGCTAATAATTCCGTAGTAGATTGCTTCGTTTATTTACCTCAGCAAATGGTTCATGAACGCACTATTTCAGCTGCCGATATATTAAATTTATATTGATAATAATTTCGAAGCGGCACCTGAGCTGAGACGTTTTTGTGCCAAAATCTTAAAAAAAAATATTCCGGTGAATTGATAACCTCCTCCTTTTTACCTTCCTTTTATTAGCTCGGGATGTAACTATNTTTTATGGAAAATGCCTTTTTTTCTGCTAAAGAGATAGAGTATATTCGATTAAGAATGTCCACGATTTAGCTTTCCCTGATTCCATATATACATATTGGATGTTGCCTTTTTTTGCCTTTTTTAAGATATTTGCCTTTTTTGCCTTTTTTAAGAATTTGCCATTTCTACCTTTAAAAAAGTGATTATAGCATTTAAATTTTTTTTTTAAAG